>NC_135999.1:28133303-28135803 GCF_048128805.1 Centroberyx gerrardi
CCGTCCCCTCCACAAACACACAGAGCTGAACACTAGCAGGAAAAAGAGTTAGATGCAATATCCTCCATATTGTAAATCTGTGTTGTGTACAGTCATCCTGAAGCTTCCCTCCCTCCCTTCTTCTCATAATGTTAAGTTTATACACACATATATATATCATATGTCATATTTAGTAATCGATATTTAAAGTTGCTATGTAAACAGACCATCGCCGATGAGCCTGTCAGCCTCTATCAGCCTCTACTCTGCATCCTCCATAGTTTCTCCACCTGGTGGATCTGGAGGGAAATCTGCTGGATCGCTTTATGGCACAAAACAGGAAGAGGTTCTGTTCTTCCAGAGCAAACGGAGCTAAAGCTGAAAGAGTTTCTGGCAGCAGATGGTGGAAGGAGGGAAAGGAAGATGGAGAAATCACTTCCAACATGTTGATCCTCTTCAAAGACAAAGAGAAAACATTTGACCGCCGATGCAAAGATGCTTACAGGGGGCTCGTCTCAATCCAAATTGCCAAATTGAACACCCCAGGGTGCTGGCGGCGGCAGGAAACACAATGTAACAAAAGTAGTCCACCGCACTCAAGGAGAAGACAAGCCAATGCTTACAGGGGGCTTATGGGAAATGTGGTCTTTTGAGAAACACTAGCACCACATGAGATAGAGGCTATTAAACCAAGGCATCACAATTAATTTGATAATGATATATTAATGTTTCAAAATGCTTCATATTGCACCTTTAAGTATGTTATTGTGATTGTAAGTAACAACTGTAGGTAACAATTGTAAGTAAATCCATATATGGACATAATCCATACTCTTCCCCATGCATCCCACCCATACAGTCTATATATATTCTATTTATATATATTTATATATTTTAATTGCTTTTATTGTTTGTATAGCTCATTTTATATTCTACTTTTGTGCTTAGATTCTAGGTTTTGTTTTTTTCTCCTGCTGTATCCTGTAACTCTTGCTGCTGCAGCGACGCCCCAGTTTCCCCACGGGGATCAATAAAGTTTCATCTCATCTTTAATCTTCTTCTCTCCTCCCTCCTTCCATCTCCCTCTCTGTTTATCTCTCCATCCGCCTCTCCCTCTCTCTCTCTCTTCAAGTGTGGATCAGACCCTCCAAATCACTGTAAATCACTCTGCAGCCATCTCTCTCTCTCCCTCTCTCTTTCTTTCTGCTCCATGCCTTTTTCAGCCATCTTGTGTTCTCTCCATCCTCTCCTCCTCCCTCCCTCCCCCTCCACTCTTCTCCTCCATGAACCACTATAAATAGACATGTGAAAGATAAAAGGGTGCGTCTCTCTCTCTCTCTCGCTCTCTCCCTCTCTCTCTCCCTCTCTCTCTCTCTCTCTCTCTCTCTCCCTCTCTCTCTCTTTCCCCTGACCCAAGCTCTTTTTGATTTGTGGAAGAAGCCTATTTTTTTTTTCTAGAATATATGCTGTGCCACTTTGCGAGCTGGTAATGAGAACTGCACAGATTCACTCTCTCTCTAGCACACACACGCACGCACACACACACACCTACACACACACACACACACACACACACACACACAGCAGCTGTCCATCACTCTCTCCTTTCTCTCCAATCATGTTGTCAGGCTAAGCTGAGCTATTGTATCCCCTATTGCCAAAATTAATGGAACTCTGTCTCTTCACACACACACACACACACACACACACACACACACACAGACAAGCACGCAAACACACAAGCACACAAAAAAGCAAACAGACATACACACGCACCTGCAGACACAAACAAGTACAAACACACACATACATGCACGTACATGCATACACAAGCTCCCAAACAAACACACACACACACGCATGCACGCACACATGCACACACACACACACACACACACACACACACACACACACACAGTAACACTTGCAGCATCTCCCTGATGCAATTCAAGGCAAGAGTCTCGTCTCTTGGGTGTGACAGCTGGGAATGCACACACACACACACACACACACACACACACCCCAATGACTAAATGTACAGCAGCATTCATCCAGTTAAACACTCAGGTAGTCCTGGACATTTCTCTCTTTAGTTTAGTCTGGTTTAGTTCACTGCCTAATCTGAAGAATCAGATTAGATCAAAACTGATTAGATTAGATTAAACTTTAATGATCCCTGTGGGGAAATGGGTCATTGCAGCAGGAAAAAATAGGATACAGCAAAGAAAAAATAGAATATGATTACTGTAAGAATATAGGAAAATGGTGGTATTACGGTAAATGTAGCACAACGGATAATTACAACACTAGAATGTATCAATTAAGAAAGAAAAATGAATTTGCAGCCTATAAGGTGTGCAAAATAACAGCAGTATAAGGAGGTGTGTCAACTGAGTTTGGATGGTGAATGTTACTTACTATTTACTAATGTTACTTACTATGATTTCTTTAAATTCAGTGCTATTTTGACTATTTTATTTGAAATTGAGGATATCTCGTTTTGAATCTCTCCATTTTTAAA
>NC_135999.1:28140803-28150098 GCF_048128805.1 Centroberyx gerrardi
TACGCAGCCTGGAACATGTTACTAGAACTCACTCCGATGTTATTTGACTTCACACCTTCTCACTCGCTTCCCCAAATAGTCCTTCCCCCTCCCTCCTCCTTCCTTCCTTCTTCCCTTGCTTCCTTCCTTCCATCTTTCTATCCTTCCTCCCTTCCTTGCAACAATGCTCTAAAATCATCGCATCTTTGTTATGTAATGTTAACAGTTTATATGCTGTATATTGTACTTTAACTTGGCCTGTGTGTATGTCTTTGAGCTGATTTATAGGTAATGTGTGTATGCGTGTGTGTGTGTGTGTGTCTGAGGTGATTGGCTGATAAATGATGAATGTCCAGGAAATGAGGAGTTCAGCAGCGAAGGAGAAGCAAACACATGACATCAGCAGCTTCTACATTAGTCACCAAATCACATCTGCAGAAAGGAGCGCTATCCCATTGTTTGGCACACACACACACACACACACACACAATTACATACATGTACACACAAGCAAGCATACACACAAACACGCCTACATACAGAGACAAGCACGTACACGTACAGTTGGGAACACTCACACACACCCACACACACACAAACAGGGAGCCGTACCTGCGGGGTCCTTTAAATAAGCTAATGGTAGTGTGTGTGTGTGTGTGTGTGTGTGTGTGTGTGTGTGTGGAGCAGGGCTGGTTGTGCTCGTGCTGCTGTGGTGACTCATCAGCCCAGTGAATCACACACAGATCTGATTTAGAAACAGACCGCATCTACCTGACTGCTGCTTCCACTGGCACACACACACACACACACACACACACAGATATATGTATACACACATATGCATACACAGGCACGCCTACACACACATCCATATGCACACTCACATACAGACAGAGGCACGTGCACAAACACACCACTGAGGTTTGCACTTGTACGCTCAGGTTTGACCGAGTTTTTGTGGGGTTTTGAAGGCAGATACTGATATATTTTGACCAAAATCGCAGATATTTGATATTTTGCTCCGATATTTGACATGTTCAAGTTTGACCATATTCAAGCCAAAAAATATTCCAAGCAGTATTTTCTTCTTATCAGGGTGGAAAAGCCTCTGAAACAGCATTTACACCATCTTATGACAGTAAAACTCTCCACTGAAAGACTAATAAAATTTGTTTTGTCCTTGTTATAATCTTGTCTGTCTCCTTTCTATCTTATTTTATTTTTTATTCTTCTTATTCTTTTTTTATTCTTCTTATTCTTTTTTGTCTGTTTCCTTTTTATCTACTCTTTCATTTTAGTTATTAATTTGGCTTATTTGTTTTGTAAAGCACCTTGTTAACGGTTATTTGCAAAGTGCAACATAAATAAAGTTTAGTACTATTATTATTATTATTATTATTTCTTAGGGATGGGACGATATATCGCAATTCAATATATCACAATACAAAAAAGAGACAATCTGTATGGTGGGGCAGAAAAATGAATTGTGATATCAGCTCCATTTTATTCTGCTGTAGTAATCACAGATGAGACGCTTGACCATCACAGTTTCACAAGCTCTCCATCCAAATTATATTATTTTCACTTTGTAATGACATTTTTACATTGTTGTTTATATTCTAGCAGCCAATGGCATCGCTAGAAAGATTTGTGGCTCAGAAATAAACAGAATTGTGCACAGTCAGACTTTGTCGTCATTGAACGTTTATTTATTACATCGTATCGCGTATCGAATCTCAAATTATTACTATTATCATCATTACTATTTTATTGTGTTTTTATGTTATCACTTTTAAATGCTGTTGTCATCGGCATAGAAGGTCATTCCTGTGCTGGACTATTTTTGTTTTTGAAACTTTAATGTCATTTTTAATGTAACTTTATGTAATGGTTTTAACCCATTTATTGTTTAATCAACCTTTTTTATGTAAAGCACGTTGAGTTGCAGTCTATGTATGAAAGGTGCAATATAAGTAAATAAACTTTAAACTTTATCTGGTTTTATTCTGTTCATTGAGTTTTTAGAGTGTTTTTTCTTTGAGTTTCTATTGTAAACCCCAAAATTTCCCTTATGGGACGACAAAACTGAATTGAATTGTTTCCACACATTAATTTGGGGAACAATAAAGGCGAAAACGAAAAGATGACAGTCTGTTGTTTTGCCTCCTCGTCCTCCTTTAACACTAACTCCGTATTACACAGCAGAAGAATCGACAGCAGACTAACTTTAGCTCGCCGTCCCCGATGATTCTGACTCGGGCTTCAAGGGATTTCGGAGCGTATTGATCCTGACGCAAAACCTTTCAATTAGCAGGTGAGCTCAGAGTGAGAAATACCTGGCTGCCGCTCCGCCGCTCCGGAGCAGACGAGTGGAGGGATGTGAACACGCCACCGCCGCTCAAATAATTAGCCCAATACCACAGTCCCCTGTCGCCAAATACTTAATTAAAAACCAGCCTAGTGTGTGTGTGTGTGTGTGTGAGAGTGTCCAGAGGATTAAAGACTGTAATTATAATTACGTTCTCTCTCTCTCTCCTCTCTGTCTGTCTCTCTGTCTTTTTTTTTTTTTACTTTCTCCTAACACGTACCCTCCTGGTACTTTTACATAGACACACACACACACACACACACACTCTAGACCACCGTGGTCAAAGTCAGCAGTGGTTTTCTTCCAATTCTTCATGCTGGATTCTAAACAGTCTAATTAGCAGAAGCCTCCCAGTCACTGAGGAGTCACTTCTCTGTCTACAGCTCTTACTGCTTATCATTCAGTGGAACAGTGGACTAGACTGGAGAGTTAACATTGGTAGAATTAAAAGAAGAAAAGAAAAAAAAAACGAGCTGACTGTGAAGCATAATACTCTGTGTTTCTGGGTCCATTTTGTTGTTTGGTGTATTTTTCCTGTGGATAACTGGCCAAACAGATGTTGTGACGTCACATCAACATGTTTCCAGCAGCTAAAATGGAGTTTGATAGCAGAAAATGTTTCAGGATGTAAAACATCAGCGGTAAACGTCAGGTTTTGGTGTCAGTCCCTCAGAATCAAAGAGCGAGGGCTTCTTTCTAGAGGATTTAACAAATAAAATCAATAGTGGATCATAAGCTGCTCAGCTGGAAAGAGCTGTGTCTCAACTGATGTGTAAAATATGTTCCGGGTCAAATCCGTCTGTCCTCTCTATCCTCCAACAGCGCTGTGATTGGAGGAATCCTGTGAGACTTAATGAGATCGACGTCTCCTCCTCACCGGTTCAAAACAGACGACCTCTGACCCCAGGGTCCGAGGCTGGTATTGACGGCGTGACCCTGGCTAATGTAGCAGAGCTGCTGATAGACTGAGATAAGAGCCACCGCCTGCAGACACACTCCCATCCACGCAGTTAAATTAAGACTCAATCACTTTTGAAACCACAGTTCTCACACATGAATATCACCAAAGCCACATGTAGTACTATGATGTTATATTTCCTTTGGAGTGACATAAAAGATGTGCCATGGCCGGTTCAGTCTTCCTCTGATATGTAGAATGGTCATATTTCATCCAGACTTCTGAATATTTGAGGCCGTGGGTTGAATTACTCGCTAATTTAATTAGTCATTATTTACATTTTCAGTCAGAAAAACAGACATATTAGTCTTCTTTATGCGCTCCAAAATCAATCTGCGGTTCAGAGCAGACGAGTCCAGGTGGTTTGATGCCACTTGATGCCTCAAGTGCTTGTTGGCCAATTGAAAATAATTGGCACATTTGACAGTGTGTATGATGGACACTCGTAGTGTGTTTCTGCCTTTAGTTTCAGTCAACTGCTACTTGCTTTCTCTCTCTGTGTCATCATTTTGTCTAAAGCTGCATTTACACAGAAAATCTGATTTTTAACACTTTGTGGCACAGATCTGATTTTTCAAATATTTTTGCCTGGTTAAAACCCTTCATGCCTCACACAACTCACGCACAGATAACATCAGGCACAATTAAAAAAGGCTAAACACAATTTAACAATTTTTAGTTTAGTTTAGTTTTTTAGTTGCTTATTTGATTACAATGTATGCCTGCTTGAGAATTTCCCATTGGAATAAATTGCTATTGTTGTTCGATTTGACTTAAAATTAGCTGAGCAAACAGCCGCCTTCTCACACTTGAGGCTATAAACATTTACTCTGCACTCAATGGATATATAGCTAGCCACCATGACAACACAGACAGGTCATACTGCTGTCAGTGGCAATGCCTATTGGAAGAATTTATTTCCAAATAGCAATATATCAACAAAAAACAAAATTTAAAATGTAAAGGATCCAGTCTGTAAAATGTTCACACTTTGTTAACCAGGGACTTAAGTTACTTGCTGTCCTTTAAACAATGCTATATATAATCTGTGCTATCCCTGATTTTTAAGAGTTAGTGTCACTTTTTACAAACAGTGGAAATCTAATTTGTGAACCAAGTGGCTCATTTGCAAATGAGACAAATTCTATGTAGATAAAGTGAAGGACAAACAGCTAAAAAAATAAATAAAAAAAAGCTGCTCATGATCACTGTGACTGTGGTCCAGTGTAAATCTTGCCTGTGTTCTCACTGCATTAAGCTTCAGGTTTAGACAGCAGACACTCAGCCTGCTGACGATGATGATGATGATGATGATGATGATGATGTCAGAGGGAGAGAGAGAGTAGATTTCTCTGACCTCTCCTTCTCCTCCTGGACGACCAGAAAGGTCACCAGCTGGGGTCAAAGGGGGAGTGGCCAACAGACAGCTGCTGCTCCTGAACACCCCCCCCCCCCCCCCCCCACACACACACACACACATTCCTCCTCTGTTCCCTCCCTCCCTTTCTTCTTCTCAACTCCCTCCCACTTTGTTACCAGACAGATGGAGATAAATCACAAAATAACCTGAAGACCCTGAATTCCTCCTCTCTCTCTCTCTCTCTCTCACACACACACACACACACACACACACACACACACTTGCACGTACATGTGCACACCCATAAATTCACACACTATGGTCGGACCAGTGTGGGATTTTGAAGGCCGATAAAGATATTTTTAGACTGAAGCTGCAGATAGCCGCTCTTTTGTGCCAGTTTAGTCTTTTTAATGCCAAAAAAATATGCAGTGTTTCCTCCAGAATTTTCTTCTCATCAGGGTGGAAAAGCCTCTGAAACAGCATTTAGACCATCATGGGACACTAAAACTCTCCACTGAAACCCAGACTAATGACATTTTTTAGGGTTAGCAGCTCTTTAAGGCAGAATAACCCACTACACCTATTCAATGGTATAGGGGAAACTCTGGATATTAGGCCTTTAAAAGAAGAATTAATTTACAAAAAGCATATTTGAACAATTAAATGGATAAACACGATGTGCAAAGAAAATAAAATGTCATTGTGGGTTTTACAGGTTGTTTTTATGTCACTGTACTCAAGGAGGAACAAAGGACCATTTTTTATTATTTTTTTTAATGTTCCTTTGTGGTTTTTAGTGTTTTAAGCTGTTTGTTTAGTGCTTTAGCTTCTAGTTTTTAACTGTTTCATCGTTATCCTGTCTGTAACTTTTTATGCTTCTATCTTTGCCAGGTCCTCCTTGAAAAAGAAGTCTTTGTTCTCAACGGGATTTTACCTGGTTAAAATAAGGTTAAATAAAAAAATAAATAAAAAATGACTGGCCGATATCCAATATTTAATCAAAAGCCAAAATCGGCCCGATGTATTGGCAAACCAACATATGGGTCTAACCCTATCACACACACCCATAAAATCCACCCTAAAAACCCTCCCAGCCCCGACCTAATCAGAGCGTCCTGCCACTTTCCCTCCCTCCCTTCTGTCACAGCAGCTCTCCTCCTCCAGTTATCCACTCATCCTCCTCAGCATCTTGTTGATTGACAGCTGTGCTGACCCCAGGGCCCGCCCTCTCCGATTGACAGGACCAATCCCCTGGCTTGGCCGAGTGACACACTAACGTGGCAGACCGGTTGTCAGGCTGATTGTCAGGCTGCTGATGCCGCAGCGTCCCGGTCAGCTTGACTGAACTGAAGTCTAGCACTCTGCTTTAAACGCTGAGGAGCGACACTCTGCTCCCTGAAAGATGAACTTCTTTTTAGTGTTTTCAGGATCGAAGGTAATGACGAGGGCTTAGATTTCATATCAGTAAAAACTGTAGTGTGCGCGATTATATTTCTTTCTCAGTATCTACCTTTTTGGTTTTTCTCCTTCGCACTTGTCACTCAAAGACTTTTAGGTGTGCAAAAATTATATTTTCTTTATATCATTAACAATAAAAGCCATGAATGCTACTAAACAATACACAGTCCACGTCTGTAGAAACTTTATACAGTTCTTTGGCTTTCTATGGCAGTACTGTCTGTTGTATTTGGGGGCAGCACGGTTGCACAGTTACCTCCAACAACGAAAATGAAAGGAAGTTATCTTTTCACTGCGCTGTTTGTTTGTCTGTTTATTAGCAAGATATCTCAAAAAGTTATGGATTTGGCTGAAATCTGGTGGACAGATAGCCATCCAGATCTGGGATTTCCACCATTAGACGATTTTCATTTTCTAGCCATACTGTAGCTATCATGCTGCGTTCATGTGCTGCGACATCTGGGACTTCCAAGTCGGCTGCTAAACAGCGTTGCATTCACGTGCCATTTTGTCGGAAAATCAAATGGTAAATGAACATAGAGTAAACCGTTGCAGCTGCAGCTTTGCTAGTTGGTGAATTGTTCAGCGTTGGCGGAGGTTTGCGCTCTACCAAGTGCCTTGTAGTTATTGGAGAGATCCGTCATTCAAGTTCAGGACCCCAGTTTATCAAATCCATCTGATTACGTAGAGTCTGACTAAAGTAAGACACCATGAAGCATCCAATGACGTTCACCTACTTTAGATTTTTAACGTTGGAAAAAGGAGAATTGTCGATTTAGCGCCTAAAACATCAGTTCAACATGTGGAGGTAATGCCCTTTAATCTCAAAAAATACCTAGCTAACAACTCCTAGATATCAGTTAGCATCTCAAAAAGTGTTTTAATGTTTTTGACCTCTTTAAAATCTAGCAGATATTGCTCATTAGAGTGATTGTATTAGTGTGAATGTAGCTGATAATCGTGACACCATGAAATATCGGAGCCTGTAAAAATGCCCACATGTCCTACTTGTTAATCACCACTAGGAGGCTGATGGGAACGTTTTTTCGGCAGCTCGTATTTATGGTAAATCCGATATGACATGAACACAGCATGTGTATTGTGTTACTATGTTAGTTGTTGATGTGTCTCTGCAAGAAAAAATCCCATATATTTGTTGTGAGAGAAGTGATTCAGATTGTAAAGGAACAAGATTGAATCTCTATAGAAGATGTGGACAGGGAAAGAGAGGGAGAGAGGAGATAGGTGCTGTAGGTTAGGTGTGTGTGTGTGTGTGTGTGTGTGTGTGTGTGTGTGTGTGTGTGTGTGTGGAGGGGGGGGGGTAAAAAGCTTGGTGGGCATACAATCACACTCCTATTCCACTTAGCCCTAGCAAGGAATGATGGGTAATGGAAAGAATAGCCTATAGCAGCCAGGGACTGTACTGCAAAACAAAACCAAGCTTCAAATTAGCTTTTGATATACACTCGTGCGCACACACACACACACACACACACACACACACACACAGAGATAGATGCAAACACCGTCCATGGTCAGGCACGCACACAGAAACACACACAGGAACACACACACGCACAAACGGCGAACACGCACGAGCCAGCAATCACACCTACGCACACTTGCCCACGCATAGACTCACACACACACACACACACGCACACACACACACACACACACACACACACACACAGCGATGCCTGCGCTTGGCCCTGTTTCTGGGGAGAGGCGCCCTGGGCTGCAGGGGGTTGGAAACCAGCTCAGATCAAACACACACTGAGCCTGTCACTACCCCTTCACTCCTCTACCTCTCTCGCCCTCTCTCTCTCTCTCTCTCTCTCTCCACTCTTCTGCCTCTCCCTCACTCACTCTCTCTCTCTGCATATCTCTTACCCTTCCTGTTCACTCGCACTCTCTCTCTCTCTCTCAACTGCTTTCCCTCTCTGTTGTGATCTACTCTCTTCACTGCAGTCGACAGCAGCCAGAGAGTAAAATGGAGGGGGGGGTGGAGGAGAGCAAAACAGAGGAGAGCTGAGAGGAGGAAGAAATGAGAGAGGAAGAGGAGGAGGAGGAGGAGGAGGAGGGGGGGAGAATCACTCAGGGAAAGGCTCAGTCAGGAAGAGGAGGAGTGGCGAGAGACGAAGAGAGAGGAAGACGAAAATCTACGGGAAGAGTCGATGGTCCTCCGTTTTTTTCCCCTCTCTTCTTCTCCTCCTCTCCCTATACCCAAAGTCATCCTTTCTCAACCCCCCCCCCCCCCCCCCCCCCTCCGTTCCTCTCTTTATCTATCTCAAACCTTGAATAATGTTCAATTGCGGCTCAATTACAATAATTACAATCATTAAGGTGATCATTTCCTGACGCCACCATTCATTACTTTGGCTAAATAACTATTAGTAGCAGACTGTGGCTGGGATGGAGAGGGAGGCAGATGCCGTATATGATGTAGTTAATGACGTAGTATAGGATGTATTTGATGTGTACATGTAGTATGTATATATGGTGTAGTATGTATATCAGTCCCCAGAGTTTTTTGTGATTATTGCGGCCAAAAATGCTTGATTTTGCTGCGGCTTTTCTCAAAAATTGCGATACAATTTGCAAGGTTTTATGTGCTCTTTTTGCGGTAAAATTGCGGGAATTGGGAAAAATTGCAAGCAAAGGAACATTTTTTTTTCTCTCTCTCTCTCTCTCTCTCTCTCTCTCTCTCACTCACACACACGCACACACACACAGCCTCCCCCTATTCTCTCCCACTCTCCGTTTAAGCTATTAACTCTTCCAAGAGCTTGAATTTTGCACTCACCTCGATTCTTGCTGCTTTTGTTTTGTTTTGCACGGTAATTGTTTTGGCAGTAATTTGTTGGCAGGTGAGCTTTGTTCATCTTCCACCTGAATGCGCGCTGCGATGACGTAAGTTACCACGACACAAAATGCGACAATTGGTCCAAATCACAAGCGGTCTGTTGATTTGGCCATTTCATGCGGAAAAGTTGCGGCAATTTTGCAAAACTGCAAGCTCTCGCAAATATTGCGGAGATTTCTTGAATTTGCGTTAATTATTGCGATCGCAAAATCGCAAGTTCCTGGAGGGACTGGTGTATGACATGTACTGTATGTAAAGCCCTTGCTTGTGATAAAGGGCGATACAAATAAACAAGACCAGGCT
>NC_135999.1:28152798-28172798 GCF_048128805.1 Centroberyx gerrardi
ACATTCGGTCTTACATCATTCAACACCGCACCGTACCACACAACACACACCGCAAAACACCATACAGCACCAACCGCACCATATTATACCACACAACACTTCACATACAACACCATGCCACACAACGCCACAAAACCACAACACACCACACTGCAAAACACCAAAACAACACCACACCACACCACACATCGCACCGCAACACACCACAACAAACTACACCCTACTACAGCACGCAACACTGTGAAACACAACACTGCAGAACAACATACTGTACCACCACACCACACCGAACTCCACCACACCACACACACACCGCACCATGCTACACAACACCGCACAATGCATAAACCACCCCATACAACAGCTCACAACTCGGCAAAATACCACACTGCACCACCCAACACCACCCAACTTTCATCATGGAAGAGAAATAAGTTCTACCCCGATGAAGGCATGTAAGCCGAAACGTGTCGGTGGCAAGCCGATACAATAAAGGCCTTTTCATATTTTTCACTGCAAAAAAGTGTGCCCTTTTTTTTTTTTTTTTACATTTTTACATTTTGCATGTTCAAACACTAGAAGCCATGATCTATCGCTTTTCCTGAACTTTCATCATGGGTCTTGGATCATTCAACACTCCTCACTCCATTTCACCACATCACACAAGGCCACACCTCACCAACCACAGCAACCAAACCAAACCACACTGCAAAACACAACACCACCCCAACCACACCACTCCTCACCACACCACACAACACACTCCCAGTACCTTGTCCGGCCGATCGGCATTGCTTATTAAAGGATATGGCCATTCGGTGATCTTTTTGGCGTACTTCCTCACCACGTTGTCTTCACTGAAGAGGAAGAGGGAGCGGTTGACCGTTAGGCAGCTCTGCCGGACGGGTATGGGGTTGTACAGGGCCATGGTCCGGGCTCTCTGGGCCATCGACTGCTTGTACATCCGCTGCGCTCCGGGGGGCCCACCTTGCCTGCTGCCGCCGCGGCCGGGCCCCCCTTGTCCGCCGGCACCCCCGCCACCACCGCCACCACCACCTCCTCCTCCTCCTCCTCCATACCTGTTGGGTAGCTCGTCTCCAAAACGCGCCATTCTGCAGACACCAAACGCCAGAGGTTAGGAAGGAGCCGGGGGGGAACCTCAGAGTGACACCTCCACATGCCACCACCCCATCAGCCTCGGCTCCAAACACACATGCAGAATGGAGTAAGGCTGGCTCTGGCTCTCTGTATCTCTCTCTGTCTCTCTCTCTCTCTCTCTCTCTCCCTCTGTCTAGCTCTATCTCTCTCGCTATCTATCTGTCTCTGCCTTTCCCAGATCTTCAGCGCCAAGAAGATACTTCCATTGGTGTGTGGGGAGGGAAGGAGGAGGAGAGAAGAGGAGAGGAGAGGGAGGGAGAGGAGAGGGAAAGCGCACGGTGTCTCTGACGGTGTGTTTGGAATGAGAATGGGAGAGAGAGAGCGGGGTGTTTATGTAATTTCTGGCAAATCAGTTCTCTGAAAGAAAGAGAAGAAGAAAAAGAAGGAGAAAAAAAAACACCCCGATTGGTTATACTGATGTGGCGAGGAAATGATCAAAAAATAGACATCTAGTCAGAGCGTCAGTGGTTTTCTCTTCGTCGAAAAGCAAGGCATCCTTTTTTTTTGGTTGGGAAAATCCTCTCCATGAGTGAGCGGGTTCTTGCATTTCAATAGGCAAACAAATCGATCATTCTTCACCCTAAACACATGCGATAAGAATGCATAGATGACAGCTCGGCAATTAAATAAATATTGCAATCATCTCCACTAAGTAGGCAACCCTAGCTGGAGACTGCGTCTTTTTTTTTTTTCCTCAACAGCCTAGTGCATCTTGACAGGGTCTGCAGTTGTCTTTTTTTCTCCCTAGGTCCCCTGTTTTTCCAGCGAGATAAAAATAGAAATAGATAAGAGTGAAATCTTTAATAATTAATTTTTATAATAAATAATTCTGTGCCATATATCCGCAATGTTTGATCTGGCACGGCAAATATCCCCGCCACCTCTCACTGCCACCACACCGCTGGGGTTACACGCAAACGCCAACCAAGGGGGGCTTCCCCAAAATCCGAGCCTGGTGACATTTGTTGATATTTGGTGATGGACGGTGCGGTATCCCCCCTCCTCCTCTTCCTCCTCCTCCTCCTCACCAAGGCGTCGGTCACTGATTTTGGGCGTGATTGCGCGCACTTGGAGACGAAAATACACCGGTGCTCAATCTATCAATCTATACCTTCCCCCCTCTTTTCCCCCCAAAATGAGTTGATGAAATAAAAAAAATCAATGTCCACAATAATCATCTATAATCCAAGGTTGGGAGAACGAGAATCCCGGACGAGTAGGATCCGGAGGAGCAGAAAAAGACCACTGGGAGAGGCAGCAGCATCATCATCATCAATTCTTGGTCGGAAAAAACGACGGCGGCGGTGCGGGTGTGTTGTAGCAGCAGCTCGCATCTTCTCCTCCGCCACCGGGCAGAAACCGTGCACCATCCCCGCCCAGCAGCATCGCCCCCAAGGCTCCCCCAACCAGAAAGAAGCGGCCAGCCCCGCAGAGGCAGAGCAAGTCCAGTCTCTCCCCTCTCTCTCTCTCTCTTTAGCTCTCTCTCTCTATCCCCCTCTCTCTCTCTCTCTCTCTCTCTCTCTCTCTCAGTTTTTTTTCTCCCTCACCCCCTGGGGAACGTGAGCCAACGCGCAGTCGGTCCGGAGGCCGTATCCCCCTTGGAGATCAGCCTTGGAAACGACAAAAACCCGACGAGCGGAGCGCTTTCTCCGGCTCTCTCGCAGTCAGTCAGCCGTCGGGGTTGAGCCGCGCACTGAGCATCTGATCAGTCTGACGGGAACCGAGCGCCGCGCACAGATCCGTGGCCAAGCCTTGCAGCGCACGACGCACGGCGCCTCCCCGGAGCCTCCCCCCCTCTCCAACCCTCTCCCCATGGTGCACGACGGAGATGCATGGGCGTCAGTTGGGTATGGCAAGGTACGGGCACCCGCCTTACCTTAGCCTACCTGAGTCTACATTTTAATATTGTAGTTCTTATAATTATAATGGAGAGTAAAGATCAAGCTAAAAATGACATAAATCTATTTAGAAGCCAAAAAAATCACAGCAGGGGGGCATTTAGGACCGATGTTGCCTCTAAGCTGATAGTTTGGTGATCTAGGTCTAATAATTTATCATACAGATCAAATAATAAAGTCTTGTCAGTCATCTGATATTGCTCCACTTCTCCCCAGAAATGTAATCGATAGGTTTGGAAATTCTGGTAGCAAATGATTATTGTGTCCAAGACAAATTTCCCTTGGGACAATAAAGTTGATCTTTTCCATTGCTGAGGGTTTAGCGAACTGAGGCCCCTTGAGGACTTGATGCTCACGGCTTCCCCTCATGGATGCCAAGTGTCAAAAGCACCAGCAGCACAGTCCAATTCGCC
The DNA here is from genome assembly GCF_048128805.1 of Centroberyx gerrardi. NCBI lineage: Eukaryota > Metazoa > Chordata > Actinopteri > Beryciformes > Berycidae > Centroberyx > Centroberyx gerrardi. The sequence goes on from NC_135999.1 coordinate 28,156,268, forward strand.
CCTTTCACTGTTTACACAAACCCACCCGGCCAAGCAGAAGGCTTTCAAGAACTGGAAATGAACGTGGATTACATTTGAGATTCTGCATAGTGAAAAGGTGAAGAAGTGGTTCCCAGGATTGCCAGGAGTCTCCCAGCAAAATGAGGAATAGTTTAATTTCACTGTTTCACTCCATGAGAGTTAGCACAGTGAGAAAATGTACAAGGATGACTGTTTTGATCCCAGGTTTCACTTTTATCTCCCAACTGACAGAACAATTATATAATTCTGTACCAAGGCATATATCTGACAACAAAAATCTTCTCAAATGGGGTTCCTTGGAACAACATCTTCGCTTTCAGGTGAAAACCTTGCACCTCCAAAATGTCAGCTTTTCAGGAACTAAGAAAAACAGCCTTGTGTGACCACCACATATTTTTTCGGTTATCCAATGGGTCTTTGTAAAGCCCAAGGTTTGGAGAATTTTCTCAAGCCATAGAGGAGCATGTAACCCTTCCATTGAAGTGAAAATATGAACATCACCAAAACTGGATTTACAAGGTTTTCACATAACAACTGAAAAATGAAGCATGTGTATTTGGGTGGCTTTAACATGAAAATGTTTGGGAACCCCGGCTCTATAGGGAGGGATGTATTAAATCCAGCTGAACTCAGTGAACTCACCTTTTTATTTGCAGAATAGAGTTTACGATACGATACGATGCGATACGATGCGATACGATACCACTTTATTATCAGCTTTCTCTAAGATTTGTTATGCATCATAGCATCTCCATTTTTAAAAAAGAAACACACATCATACACAGGGTGAACACACCCACCTTTTTAGGCTGATGCAAACTGTTACGACCTAAATGCATAATATACATGATAGTAAGTAGATGTAAGATATATGAAAACAGGGTCTTTTAAGGGGAAAAAACATAAATGAATGCTTTGATGAGAATATAACTGCTATTTGTTTAAATTGGTGGTTGTTTGCCTTATGACAATTCACCCACCTTTTCATTTACTCCTACATTACTCTCTATCTCTATACCTATCTTCTCAGCAATAAGGCAGACACGACTATAGTCACCTGGTTTCACACACCAGGCCCTGGAGAGCCTTGTTTAGCCCTAAAGAGACGTTGCCAATAAACAAAGTTGAACTAACATTTCATCCAAACGGCCAGGAGGAGAGCTGGAGAGTTTTGGAAGTGTTCTTTTGAGGACGTACTGTTATTTTGAGGACGAATTAAAAGAGGTTTTATCTCCCTTCATTCCTCTCTCCTCCGAGCCGTCTGTCGCTCTGGCTCCGGCATCTGAGCTGTCTTTGATGCCGTTCAGCAAGCTGTTTGCTCGGGCTAAACCGACCAAGCTGTCACCTCTCCAAAATAAGAAAATGAAGGGGATGGGAGGTGGGGGTGGTGGGGTGGGGGGCGAAGGGGGGTGGGGGGGGCAGCTAAACCCCGGGTGTGCCCCTTCCCTATAACACACACACACAAAAGCACACACGCAAGCATAGATCTACACACAAACACACACACACTGGCCAGAGAAGCCCTTTGAAACTTGTTCATCTGTGAGATTTTTTTACAGTGGCTCAAGGATAATAAGGACAACAACGGCGCTAAAGGAGCGTACAGCGAGGATAAAACGCCGACTCTGGGCGCTTCGGGGCGAAACTCTCCTGGATTTCCAGCACTTTGACGCCGTCTCTGCTCCTGGAAACAACCACGGGCAGATTTCCAGGGCTTTTTTGGCGCTGTCCGAGGTGCTGAAACAGGAGTGAGCCTATAAAGCGCCATACAGCAGCGGTATGCTGTTGGAAGGGATTACCTTGGTCAGGCAGCAGGGTGGGTAGTTACCACCAGCCACCAGCCAAATGCTGCTAAATGTTTGCGATGGCTGGTCGGCTGTTTGTCTCCTCTTTGGCAGGTAAACACCCGTCATTTGGAGGTCTTATTCTACTCTAAAACTCAGTTGGTAGAATACTGAAAGTGGTCCATCTGGTGGATTCTGGGATGTTTCTTCAGGCATATTGCACAGAACTCAGCCTAGTCAACACAATTTCATGAAACAGGACATCCTGGTGGCTCAGTTGGTTAAGGAACGTACAGTAACATGAAACTGCAATGTCCTAGGTTCAAATCTAGCCTTTGTCACTTGTCATACCTGTTTCTCTCCCAATCTTTCCTGTCTTTGTCTACTTTGAGCTATCTAATAAAGGCAAAAATCCCTAAAAGTAATGTTCGTGAAATGAGCACATTATGAAAAAATGGTGAAATAAGCACATGATGAAACGCAGATTACGTTTCTGGACATGGATAGTGTGAAGATTATGAATTATGGGACAATATCATGAATTGGACGTGTCATTTTTGCCTGTTGGTCACATGAACAGGTTAGCTAACGGTTAAGTTTAGGCAACAAAAGCTTTGGTTAAGGTTAAGGTTACCGTTTTGAGTCATGCATAAATAAAAAAAAAACTTACGTTGAAAATGAAGACTTAATTCACAATAGAAAACCTCAGTTCTTTGGGAATTGAACCCGGGTCATCGCCCATCCGACCCCCCGATCTCCACACCCTTACTTTCCACTGTCATTTGCATTTTAAGACGTCATGCGCATTTCACAAAATTTCATGAGACCAAGCAGGTAGAGCCATATAAGCATGGTGGGATAGGGAACCTTTCTAAAAGAGTTCTTTATATGATGCAGGGACTCCCAAACAGATAAACCTCAGACCACAGTTAACGCTAACTTGTTATGCTGATTTGGCACCAAAAAAAAGAGTTCTGCTATGGCACAAACCTTAAGAAACATTTTCTGGTGCCATATAAAACTCTTCTTGTTAAGTTGATGCCATTGTGGCTGGTGAACAAAAGAATAAATGTTCTTGTCCTCAGTCACTGGACACTAGAAATACACCATGTGCTATTGTCAAAATATATCTTGGCCACTCGAAACACATTTTAAATAAATGTCATCTGCCTGAACAAATTCATTTTTGGCCAATTTTTGTTGTTGTTTGAGTAATTTGTCTGAAAAGCTCTGAGTGGGTTCTTCTGTTACCCTGATGTCTATATGACTATGACTGATCCGCTGTAGTGTCTTCATAGATATTATTTACAACATATCGTCATAACGTATGTGCATCACCGGATTTGCTCGTCATCTCATTCCCGGAGTTTAGTGGCTACTAACGGGTACGATAAAAGCCAGTTCCCGCTGACAGCATGGGAGCGAGAGTGAAAGTGAGTGTCGGGAAGGGGTGGGGGGGGGGGGTGGGGGGGTGGAGGAGCCTGCCAGCGATTTGCACGATCGCGGGAATCCACGCGGCGATCGGCCGGACGGGAGAGATGACAACCTGCCCCCATCACTTATTGATAATGAGGACGGACGGAGGGGAAGGGTGACGGCTGGAGACGCTCCCCAGCCGCTGCTTCCCGCTCCACACTGGCATGCCTCTGCTACCGCTGCTGCATGCCCATGCAGCTCTCCCAGGCTCTCTCCCTGGGTGTGTGTGTATGTGTGTGTGTGTGTGTGCGTGTGTGTGTGTTGCTGAGGAGTCGTGCTGAGGCCCTGATGCGCAGCATTGTCATTCAGGGAGCGTTCACACAGGCAACCCCCGCAGGAAGCCCTGGCACCTCCCCCTTCAAACGACGTACCCCCCCCCCCCTCTCTTCCCCTCCTCCTCTCCCTTCCTCTCTCTCTCTCTCTCCTCCTCCTCCCTCCCTCTCTCTCTCCTCTGATCTCACTCAGCAGGCCGGAGCTAGAGAGCTGTGAGAGGTAGAGAATGAGGAGAGAGACAACACAGCAGGATTAGGGTCAATTCACGTTCAACTCAAAATGGAAACAGACAGTAGAATTCACTTAGTAATGGCGCTGTCAATATGAAGTTTCACTCCAAAGATGTTGAGTAAAAAAAACAAGTGGCAAATGCTTTATGCAAAATACTTACAGAAATTTAAAACAATTATAATAAATTTTAAAGGATAGAAGGTAACTTAAGGTGGTAATCCACAGGATTCTTGTATTGTATTGATTTTGCTTACATCTGCTGCTCAGCGCTCATTGCTGTGGTGTTTCTGCACTGCACTTCCCACAGATCACCTGTCAATCACACAGTGTGGGTGGAGCTTGGATTTCCTGTTGATGCAGTTTGAGTTTCTCTTTTCTTTGTCTGCTCAGCCATGGTGGCTATCACTGCTCATGATAACTACCCAGCTCTTCTTCTTCTGTTTATTCCAAACAAACCGGAAAAAAACGCATCACTTCCTGTGTGGCAGAGGATTTTTCCCAGGAAAGAGCTAGCAGACGCCGGCTGTTTAGAACAGACAGTGGAGAAGATTTGGATATAGGTTGGATCACTGTTGTGTTAGAGCAATCAGCAATAGAGAGTAGCAAAACTGACATTTATTTCTGTGAAAATGTCGCTGATTATTACTTTAACTCTTTAGTTGACAAAATGATAACACTTTTACAGACTGGATTCTCTAAGATATTGAATGATGAACTCAAAACTTGATATACAGAGTAGCGTTTTTGAACCTAACTAGTATAATGTTTTCTGTAGATTGGATACAAATAACACTTTTGTGGAAAAAGATCTGCATTTTTGGAAGAGAATCTACTTTTTGAACCTTTTTTTTTTGCTGAGCATGTCTGCTAGTTTACATTCATGCAGTTAAACACATTAACAACTAGGAGCTTCCCATTACAGCCACAGTCTTCTGCTGCTGGACACTGAACATCTACACTGGAACAGCTGGGCGTTAGGTACCTTGCTCAAGAGCAGCTCTGTGCTCACTGTTGAGGCAGGTGGGACGTCTTACTCCTTCACATTCTCTGCTCAGGTTTCTAGTCATAACCCAGCAAGCATTTCATGGATGATGTTGTGCAGCAGGTGCTCATGTTCAACATAAACCCAAACAAGCAAAAGTTTTCACAATAAGATATTATGACACAGTAAAAGTTCACATTAAAACAGTTTTGGAAACTGTTTTGAACTGATATCATAAAGATATTTAGGTCCTGATTTCACAAAACGATGCAGGCAGCAGCTGTGGACGACTGCTAATGACGTCTCAACTTTCATTTTGCCATATTGCAGCATCAACATCTTCCTCAAAATCAAAATAGAAGCACATTTCTCTGATCTTCTGGCTTTCACCATCACACCCTGAACTGACTGACCAGAGCCTTGACCCTACAACACATGACAGGGATAGAGACAGTCCATATGTGATCCAAAACAATATTTTATTTATCTCAGACTACATCCTCTCTGGCAAATCATCTGCGAGTGCAACTACAGTTCCTGTCACTCACCCACTAACTCCACTGGAGCAGATGCAGCTTAAGTGCCTTGCCCAAGGGCAGCAAATAGAGGCTGTTGCAAAAGAAAGAAGAAGTTATTGCCATTGTGTGTCTGTGTGTGTGCGTGTATGTGTGTGTGTGTGTGTGTGTGTGTGTGTGTGCGTTTGTAACTAGATATATAAATATATTTCCAGGCCAGCTAATGCGATGGATTCATCATCGGTGCGGTAAGGTGCATCGTCGCTCATGAAGGGATGATGGTTTCATTGGCTGGAAACTGCGCAAGAGTTTGTGTGTGTGTGTGTGTGTTTGTGTGTGTGTGTGTGTGTGTGTGTGAATGATGGCTTTATTGGTTGTTGTGCAGTACAAGCCTCGTGAGAAGGCCTTGCCAAAAAGCCTCCGCAGGCAGGGAGGGAGGCTCATGTAAGTCGGCTGAGTCGGGGGGTTGGAGGGGTGTGTGTGTGTGTCTGTGTGTGTTTGTGGGGTGGGGGTGTGTGTGGGGTGAAGGGTGGGGTGGGGGTACTGACTCAGCCCTGAGGCGCACTGCAGAGAGAGGGAGGAAAGACGTGACCCGGTCAGAAGTGGACTGAGACCCTTTTAAAAAGACCAGTCTGTGGCCCAGTTTCCCTCAAACATCTGAACACTAAGGCTGCGTTCACACCAGCCATGTTCGGAGCAGTTTATTTGAACTCTGGAGTGTTTATGTTGTTAGTTCAGTTTGTTTAGCCGGGTGAGAACAATGCCATTTGAAATCAAATAATGGCACCAAGACTGAAAATGCAAGTCTCCGTCTTCTAACAACAAAACTGCAATGCGGTTTGTTTGAGAACGTAATCTGAATTAACGACAGAAGTTTTATGGGTTTAAGGAGACAGATGATGACGTCTGATAGCCAGCAGTTCCTCATGCTTGGAAAGCCTAGCAGAACAAACTGATGCTCATATTCAGCTATTTCTTCATGTTTCTTCAATTACAGCAAAGAGCACAGACAAGTCCATCATGCTCAGCTAAAGTTACAGAGACTGGAATCAGATTTGACTCCGTCTGCTAGCAAAATCTCTAACCTGCAGGATGACAGGTCACCAAAACTCTGTCTAATAAACCAGCTACTTGTGAGTCTTGTGAGTCCTGGTTCATGTAATTGGGAAGTGAGAACCTAAACTAACCAAATGAAAAAATGCAATGAAGTAAACTTTTCTGCTCCGTTTTGGGCCAAACAAAATAAACCCTAAGATCAGCTTTGTTCACTGGACTTTTCTTTATGCCGAACTGTTTTTCTGAACAAGCAGCCCGTTCCCACTGAGCCCCCTGCGGTGACGCCAGTACACTCATACTTGATTGTTTTTATGCCACTGAAATGATTAATTGGCACAACATGGTCATAGAGCAGGTAGTAGTCCCAGGTTGTGATGGGAAGAAATGGTGAAAATCAGGATGAAGTTATTCTATTCACTGAAGGAAGGAATGACATGGGACACACATCAGAAACAGCTGTTCTGCCCTTTGTAGCCTCTCAAAAACATTGGGAGCTACATGGTTTTGGCACAAACTATGGAAATGTAATCCTCTCTGTGCAAATCAAAACAAGAGAAAACCTTGGACTTTTCACTATTTCTCTTCAGCTTTATGGAGCAACAATTTGCACCTTATTTTGGGGTTGTGTGTTCTTTTTGAGGTGGAAAGAGAACTAGAATGTTCCACTCAAGTAGAAGTATTGTTACTTTGCCGATATTTTATGTCAGTAGAAGTAAAAGTACTGGTGTAAAAATCTACTGAAGTAAAAGTAAAAAGTGGCTAAGTCAAAATGTACTGATGCGAGTAAAAATTCCTGAGTGACTTTTTAGAAAAGAGAATGTTGTTAGCTGAGATCTTTTCCATGTGACTCTAAAAGGAGAGAGGACAGAGTTCAAACTAGATTCCTTTATTTGAAAAATTTGGAAATTACAAAATAAAGTGCACAGAGTAAAGCCAGATTACACGTCTCTTCTTTGCTGACTGAGCGTTCACTGTGAATGGCTCCACAATTTGTCAATTTACGATCGTCCAGTTTTTGTCCTCTGTAATGGATGGGATTTAAAATGTAGTGAAGTTCAATGCTTCAGCAAAAACCTACTTCAGTAAAAGTAAAATTACTGACTTTAAAAAATAATCAAAAAAGTACAATTACACAAAAAAGCTACTCCGTTACAGTAATCTGAGTAAACGTAATTAGTTACTTCCACCCATTTGAGCGATATCCTCTTATTCCTCCTTTTCAGACACATCATTTATGTTTGAGAGAAGCAGGCTTGTGATTGGAAGAATATAATCTGTTTGGGAAAGTGAACATGTAATGCTCTCCTCTCCCTAAACAGCTACAGCTGAGGTGCCCTTGAGCAAGGCACTGAACCCCTAATACTCCAGTGGAGCTGCTCAGAGGTCAGCAGCAGAAGCCTCCAGGTGTGAGTGTGTATCTACAGTATGTGAGTGTGAAGCAGGCTGGAGCTAGAAGACAGTCTGCACACTCAGCAGAACTCTGACCTGGACAAATAAAGGTTTGAAAAATGGAGGAACTTTTCTGAAAAAACACAAAGTGACACCGCTGAGTTTAATTGGGTCGTTTAGCACTAAATCTTAGCATGAAGAGGCGGGGCCAAACAAACAGAAGAGACACGAATACAGAGTGGAAGACAAGGAAGAACAGCTTTGATTTGGCACTATGTCAGCAGTTACTACTACTGCTGCTACTACTACTGCTATTACTACTACTACTACTACTACTACTACTACTACTACTACTGCTACCTCTACTAATACTGCTACTGCTGCTTCTACTACTACTACTACTACTGCTATTACTACTACTATTACTACTACTACTGCTACTACTACTACTACTACCTCTACTAATACTGCTACTGCTGCTTCTACTACTACTACTACTACTGCTATTACTGCTACTATTACTACTACTACTACTACTACTGCTGCTGCTACTACTACTACCTCTATTAGTACTACTACTGCTAGTACAACTACTGCCGCTACTACTACTATTATTACTGCTGCTGCTTCTATTACTACTACTACTACTGCTGCTACTGTTATTACTGCTACTACTACTAGTACTACTACAACTACTACTGCAACTTCTAATACAACCACTTCTACTGTTACGCTTGCTACTACTACCACTACAGGACTACTGCTATAAAAAATACATGAAAATATTTTTTTTGTACATTTCTTGGCTTTTATTGTTAAATCTGTGTGTGGTATGATATGAAGCATTAGCTAAGAAGGTGAAAGTCATTTTTCATTTCACTGTGACTGTCAAAAACTACAACTACTATTGCTACTACTACTTTTACTACTACTAATACAATACAATAACAATAATAAAGAATAATGAATAATAATAATAATAATAGAACTATAACCAGTTTCTGAACAGCTGTAAAGAGGTCAGTGTGGACGGAGCCATATACAGAACAATCTGGGTCTTCATACAGTAGATGAACTGCAATTAATATTTTTTTGCAGTGTTACTCTTTGAAGAAGTGTGTGTGTGTGCGCATGTGTGTGTGTGTGTGTGTGTGTGCGCATGTGTGTGTGCGTGTGTGTGTGCGTGTGTGTGTGTGTGTGTGTGTGTGCGCATGTGTGTGTGTGTGTGTGTGTGTGTGGACCAGGGATTCTTGACTCTTCATTATTCATGGCAGGAATGCATATTAGACACTGTCCTCATTATTAAACTTTGATCTGCAAACTCTCTGCAGTCAGAGAGAGAGAGAGAGGGAGAGAGAGAGAGAGAGAGAGAGAGAGAGAGAGAGGGAGGGAGGGAGAGAGAGAGGGAGAGACAGAGAGAGAAATGAAAAGGGGAATGTTTGTATCTCCTCTAATTTCCTCATTTCTATCACACTGACATGGATGCATTTAATATCATACACTCACACATTTGCCAGAGCACCTAAGCTTCAAAATGCTTACTAGACAAGCACTGCAACTACACAACTACTACAAAAGGTATGCAATCTACTGTAACACACACACACACACACACACATGCACACACACACACTAGTGTTGTTATGATACCAGAATTTCGACTTCAATACAAATACAAGGTTTAAAGTTTATTTTTTAAGGTTTCTTTTTTAAAACAGAGCTGCAATGATGCATAACAAATTTCAGAGAAATGTGACAATAAACTTCTATCGCATCTTATCTTATCATATCGTACAAGGAAGCGGAAAGCTGTGAAGTTGGAAGTTTTGATGGTTTCATTGGTTGGAATTTTAATGTACGCCTACTGATGCGGTGTGAAGTAACCACTAAAAACATTTTTTGTTTTCCAGGAAGTAAAAGTAATGGGATTTTTATATAATTTGTAATTTTTTGGCATTTCTTGTCAAATACATGTATGGTATGATACAGAGAATTAGCTAACAAGGTAAAAAAAAAAAAAAAAAAATCATTTCATTATGACTTTAATGTCTAAAAATGCAATACTACTACGATGCCCAAGCAAACAAGAAAAACAAAGCAAAGTCACAGAACAGCCACAGTGCTTCAGAGAGTTGTGTTTCTGCACTTGACTTAGACAGATTTGTAGCAACAGGGATTTTGACAATTATGTCGGTTCTGCAAGTGAAATAGTTCCACATTTCCACAGTTTTGTCAACCAAGACAGTGGACTGTTTGATGCTGTTGTAACGCCTTCAGTTTAGGGCGGGGTGATATCCCGAAAATTTACCAAAACCGACACTGGCACTCTCTCACCGACCAAATTCTCTACATGTCGGTCTGTTTGGTAAATACATTTGTCAAGTAGCCAACTTTGCATAAACGGTTTCATTTGTGTTGCTTCAATTAAACTGAGAGTCGCGCTTCCAAATAGCTAGAGGATAATCGGCCGCGAGTGGTTTTAGCTTCAAAATAAAAGTGCAGCGTGTAATCGGCTGTGTCAAGCCAGCTTTTATATTCATGACGCTAATGGTGAATGTAGTATTTCTGCACCGGAGTTACAAAAATGCAGAAATTATCGTTTCATTTATCGTTATCGAGGTAAATGTGACAGTATACAGTGATATGAACCTCAGGCCGCATCACCCAGCTCTACTTCAGCTGTTCGACTGTCAAGAGCCAGACTGCAGATCTGTCTACTCCAATCCTCCTTCTTCTTCTTCTTCTTCTTCTTCTTCTTCTTTTTCTTCTTCTTCTCCTTTAAACTCTTCCGATCCGCACGTTTACGCCCTCTGGAGGCGACGCTGAAGTGGAATTTCATCTTACAGGACACATTCGGTGTCCTGCACATTCGCTAAAATTCGATATTGAAATCAATCTTTTGCAATGGTATCAAAGTGCATGTGTGCAAGTGTTATCGTGACAACACTAACACACACACACATACACACACACACACACACAAAACTCCATGTGTCAGACTAGAACAAGGAGTATTTATGCAACACTCAGTCACATAACGCTTTGAAATGGCTGCCTGGGTGTGTGTGTGTGTGTGTGTGTGTGTGTGTGTGTGTCCACATGCAGATATATATTCAGAAAACTCAGCTCATGATGCTCACGATTACGTGTGTGTGTGTGTGTGTGCACGTGCAGATGTACTGTATATTCAGAAAACTCAGCTCATGATGCTCACGATTATGTGTGTGAGTGTGTGAGTGAGTGTGTGTGTGTGTGGTGGGGGAGTGTGTGTGTGTGTGAGTGTGTGTGTGTGTGTGGGGGGGTTCAGACAGGCAGAGAGATATAGCAAGCTGATGTAGCGTCCAAGCTAATTAGAGGATTGCTCTTTTTTTGGCTCGTTCTCACGCCGACTCAACCTGTATTAATTGATTGGCTGGTTAATGGAAGTGGAGAGGAGGAACGCAGGAGGGAGGAGGAGGAGGAGGAGGAGGAGGAGGGGCAGGGGGAGAGGGGGGGGGGCAGGGGGAGCGGGAGGGGGGTGGGGAGTGTGCTGGTCTCAGCTAATGGGCCCAACTCTGGTGTGGAGTAAGCACTCTAGTCAAAGAATCAGCACTATAGGACGGATAGATAGAGAGAGAGAGAGAGAGAGAGAGAGGGAGAGGGAGAGAACAGAGAGAAAAAAAGAAAAAAGGGAGATAGAGAGAGATAAGAGACGGAGAGAGAAACGGTGAAAACGAGAGACTTTTCATGTTTCATATTTTTTAATGAAACGTCTCACGACAGCACAGAGAAAAAAAATAACTCAAATCACCTTGAATACTCACCGACTCCCACACACACACACTCATATCCACCTGCACACACACACACACACACACACACACACTCATATCCACCTGCACACACACACACACACACACACACACACACACCAGCAACAATAATAGAACTGAATATATAACAGCACTATACAGCAGTCTAGCACCTGCACCTAGTATCATAGAGTCAATTCTTATACTCAACTCTGTACTGGCTGTATAGTTATGTTCATACCTATTTATACCATTTCAACTCAATTTATTCTCTATATGTTTTACATTCAGAGTTCAGTGCAATGTTATCTAGATCTGTATATATTTCTGTTTTTATTATAGCTGACATCCACAGCTTCCTATCAGTGTTATCAGTCAGGCTTTAACAGAAATGGCCATACAGTAAAAAGACAATGTCCTAAATTTCTATTTTGGATTTTCATAATTTTGTGTTATATTAAATTTGACCGACATGAGCATGCCAAGTCTGAATTCCTTGTGTGTACGAACCGGTACGAACCTACCTGGCCAATAAAACTGACATACTTCTGCCACCACACATATTTCTGCAGCCCCAAAACATTCATACATGTAATAATATCATTTCTGAGAGTGAAATCCACAAACTCCATGATGAAACCTTCCCCTAAACCTCTCAGACAGTGAACTTGGCCCGGCCAAGTTCAACAATACACTTATCTGTTTTTTTTTATTTACAGAATTTACTTATTTATTTTATTTACAGAATACATCGCTAATCGCTAATTCCTAACAGCAAGAGGTCAAAGGGCACAAGGAGCGTAACATCATTCTCGTAGCTATGCAACTATGTAATGAGCGTTAACCAAGAAGTAACAACGTTGTTGAAAATCTAAAAATGAACAAGAGAAAGTTAGAAATTGCTCTGTTTACGCTTGAATAAGAAGATGAGGAACCTAATCTTAAGTTAACGTTACTCACTGGGAAACGTACACTTCCCTCCAGGTGCTGCTAGTTTTTTCTCGGTCTCTCCAAAACATAAAGATACACAAACCAAACCAAATAACTGCAAAAAGGTGCAGGCGTGTTCAAAAAAAGCGTCCTATACGGTCGTGGCCTAATGTAATATAGTCATGTAACGTAGTAAAATTCAGTCTACATAACATAACATTTCAGCAGATAACATCATAAGTTCTTACATTTTATGTTATTACTCTACGCAGTGAGTTGCAGTATTTTGGTGAATAATGTAATAACTTCAACTCGTACCAGTGCTGCCATCGCTGTTTAGGTCGGTTAGAATTTAGGTGTCAGTTTTGGTGTAGCATCAGTTGATCATCTGAAGGCATCCATTAAAATGATTATTTTATTACATGTTGAAGTTCTGACATTATTCACCAAAAAAATTGCAGCTCACTTTATAATGTACTAACCGACATAAAACGTTATGATTTATTCCATTATCTGAGCTATTCTCCACTGACCTGTTAGGGAGTGGCAGCTTGTACAGCCTGAGCGGGCGAGAGAGAGAGAGAGAGAGAGAGAAGGAGAGAGGGAGGGAGAGAGAGAAGGAGAGAGGGAGGGAGAGAGAGGGAGAGAGAGAGAGAGAGAGAGGGAGGGAGGGGGGAGTGAGAGAGAGAGAAAGAGAGAGAGAGAGAGAGAGACTGTATGCACTCCCAGCCAGAGAGACCACCATTACCTCTTCCACTGGCAGAAATTCAGAGCAATATAAAGCATTCTTTCCTAAAATCACCAGCAAATATAATATAAAAGCCCTCACAGACTAATCCAAGATCCAATACCTTCTGGGAGAAAACCCAAAACGCTCATTTCAGTGCAGCACAATACGTGGCAACCTGCCAGAGTCTGAGGGACGGCCAACGGAAAGGCAAGTCAAGCACGTCAAACCCATATGTCCCAGGATGTCTAATACCCACCCAGGGGCTGTAATAGCCATCCAGTTGGATAAATATTAAATTTACAGGAGAATCAGCCCAAATAAGACTGGTAAATATGTTTTGTATAGTTAACCCTTTAACAGCGGCCTGGAGAAGTGAAGGAAGAAAATATTCTACTTTAAATCATCCATCACTACCAACCCGAATAACAGCCACCAACATTTTTCTGGTCACTCATTGATATTTATAATGATTTTACTTTGTGTATTGAGGCTTTGCACTGGCATCAAAATTGGCGTCATCATGGAGGTACAGTATATTGGAGAATTAGCTGTGCACAAATAATGTCCGAATATAACAAGAGATAAAAGAGATACCTGAAAAAGCTTGTTGTGGTGTGGCTGTAGATCCATTCAGTACGTTCTCAGTAAAAGTGAATAGTCTGATGAGGTGGATTTGTTTCCATTGTAGGTTACTGTGACACAGTAAACTGTCTTGTCTTTAGCCCTAGTCTCTACTCCAAAACACTCCAAACACTCCAAAACAGTTGTAGCTTGAGAAGAGTCAGCTCAGTTAACCTGAACAAACTGTTAGCTAGCTAACTAGCCAGCAAACACACTGATGTTAATGTGAACATGCGGCTACAAGCCACTACTGCACTACTACACAACCTGGAAGGTAGACAGGAAGAATGGATTTAAACTGGTTTAGGATAGTTTTAGTACAGTGGGCGCTAACGTTAACTCGATGCCTGTGTGTTTCCTATGTTTCGTTCCATGTTGGTGTTGGTGACGTATATTGTGCGAGACGAGAGATGTAGTTCACTGAGCGGTTTCACACAAAACTAAACGTTACTGTACTGTTTTACAACAAACTGCGACTTTCTTGACTTGCAAAATTATCTTTTAAATTCACAAAACATAATATGTGTAAGTCATGGCACAATTCAAACGGGATCAAACAATTATTTGTCTCTCGCCGTTGACTACCGTACATATTTTTTCCGAAATAAGGTCCCATGGGGGACAGCGGAAGGGGAGGGACTTAGGCTCTCTATAGTTATGTGTATCGTATCCAAGGTAACTGTGTGCATAGATGACCTACACTGGTTTCCTAAATAGATGAGTGTGTACGTATCTTAAGTGTACATATCCTCTAGTTAAAAAATATCCTCCCATCATGGCGTCTTTGTCTGGGGAATTTTTACCCTTTGCAGATGTGTCAAATACATGGTCACCCAGTTTCCATCTCTTTTAATAGTTTTTCTAATATTCCTTTTGCTATTATTATTGTCACTCCTATTACTTAAGGTCTGTGCAGTTGGGGAAAACATCATGGTTAGTCAGTTCAAAGTGGCTGCAGTGTGGGACCGCTGCTCCTGACAGTGTAAGTGAGTTATGACTCCCTGTGCGTATCGATTAAGGAGCGCTGTCAGGATGAGGCTAAGATTTGTTTTTTCCCCTAATGCATTTTTTCTCTGTCAAAATTAGCTTTAACACTGCTGTGTGACAAGGTTTGGGTAAGTTACTTTAAAAATATATTCCTCCCTCCCACCTCATCCAAACTGTAATCAGTAATGTAATCCAATAAATTACCCAACTCGTATTCTGAGTACTTTCAGATTACTTTGCCATATTTGAGGTACAAAGGTACAGATAAGGAAAAGTGAAAAATTACAGAATTCAAGAAATTTATTTCAGGTTTGCATACAAACAAATTTTCTTCTGTGCCACATTTTATAAAGACTCAGAACAGCTGCCACTGTTTAAACAGCCGTCTGAGATTCTAGCTGTGACTTTCAAAGTATTCCCAGAAGTAATCCTCTAATCTGTAAAAAGAATATATTATTTTTTAGGTAATGTGACCAAATACAGTACAGTTGTTTTGTATTTAGAATATGTAATGCTGTTATAATAACTAATACTAAAGAAATGTATGTTACTTTATATATATATATATCTATATATTTTCAATTTGTTTTTATGGTTCCAGGTCAAGCGGTAGTATATCTAAATCCATCCATCCTTCTCTCGGTGCTGACTGTCGTCTTTTCCAGTAGCAACAAAAAAAAAAAAAACAGGGCTTCTCTCCTGATTCATCTGATTCATCACTGACTGTCATTCAATTAACTGGAGAGCGGAGAGGAGAGGAGAGGAGAGGAGAGATAGAGAGGAGAGGAGAGGAGGGGAGAGATAGAGATAGAGATAGAGAATGAGAGGGTAGAAAAACAGAGGCAGAGGAGCTTGGCCACAAAGAAAGAAAGGAGGAAAGAAAGAAAGAGGTGGGATAGGCTGAATGTGAATGATCCAAGTTGACAAAGATATGCTGTAGCAGAAAAGGTGATGAGACAGGGCAAGAGAGAGAGGAGAGAGGAGAGAGCAAAAGAGAGGGATGAAGAGGTACTGTAGATAGATGAAGTTAGATAACCAAAGTGGGTCAGCTCAGCGTCCAGCTTGAATAAAGCAGCTCCTTAAACACAGCCTCGGCTGATCTGACACTATGATATACAGCGCAGCCCGGGAGACGGACAGAGACGCAGACAGAGACAGAATCCACTTTATTACAAGTTACATTAATTAACAGAGATCGAGGTGTAAAAACAACCATCTAAGCAGTCTAGAAAATACACCGTGCAGCCTCTCCTTGGTAAGAAGAAACATCATGCGAGAAATCAAAACCGTACGTTCAGAGGGGAAAAAGTGTATCAAAAGCCAGCGTGTTGGTGTGTATACAACACCATCCCAATTCACAAAGCAAACATAAGATATCTAAGTAATCCTGTAAGGAGGCTCCACCCACAGTCCACCGGGCTGCTGTCCCTACTCCAGTTAAGTTCTTATTCAGGTTAAGCTGTTTACATGCATCTTTGAAAACCTTGCAACTGAGTATCCCTGTGCCATGAATAAACCAATTAACACAATATTCCTGTCCACAGAGAGAATGGTCGGCCTGCAAAAATAGTATGAAAGACTGCAGCCGCCAGCATCCGTCTTCAATACAGGGGAAATAAATGATGATCCCAGTAGTAATCTCTGCAATTTTTTTTTGTATTGTTCCATCAAAATGTACCCATGATTCTGTGTGAGTCTGAGTTTGTGTTGGGAACCGCATACTAACGTACTGCCTACTACATACT
>NC_135999.1:28177798-28220298 GCF_048128805.1 Centroberyx gerrardi
GAGAAAGAGAGAGGGGGAGAGAGAGAGAGAGGGAGGGGCAGAGAGAGAGAGAAAGAGAGAGAAGAGAGAAAGAAAGGGAGAGGGAAAAGGCGAGAGCAAGAGACGAAGGAAAGAGGGCAGAGAGAGAGAAAGAGAGAGAGAGAGTGAGGGAAGGGAGAGGAAGAGGAAGGCAGGGGAGGAGAGTGTGAAGGAAGGAGCAAGCGAGAGAGGGAGAGAGAGAGAGAGAGAGAGGGGGGGCAGAGAGAGAGAGAGAAAGAGAGAAGAGAGAAAGAAAGGGAGAGGGAAAAGGAGAGAGCAAGAGACGAAGGAAAGAGGGCAGAGAGAGAGAGGAAGAGGAAGGCAGGGGAGGAGAGTGTGAAGGAAGGAGCAAGCGAGAGAGGGAGAGAGAGAGAGAGAGAGAGAGAGAGTGGCATATAGTAAAGAGCTCATAAGATAGACAAACAGAAAGAACAAACCACCAGTAAACATGTCGTCCCATATGAATGATGCAGTCTCCCTCTGGACCAATCAGTAATCACTATGTCACCTTGTTTGGACCTGTAATTGTAGCGCCCCCCTTGGGCCAATCAGGGTAATTTTGAAAATGCTGAAACGCAGTGGTGAGATGCATCATTCAGAAAAAAAAAGGAAAACGCATTGCAGCATAGATGCCTTCATCAGGGTGTCAATTTGAATTTTTTTTATACTTTCAACATGCATTAGCCACTATAATAAAGGCTTTTTATTTTCCTAACGGGAGAGTCGCCTTGGATTTTTTGCATGGTCTTTGCCATTGAGATGTGTCGTTTGTCTGTTTTTTTACCCTCGTTGGAAGGAGATTATGTTTTCACCCGTCTGATTGTCTGTTTGTTAGCAAAATACTCCAAAAAGTAGCAAACAGATTTGGCTGAAATTTGGTGGACAGATCGCCTTCGGCCCAAGGATCAATTGACTCGATTTTGGCGATGATTCAGATCTGAGATTTCTGCCATGAGACAGTTATAGCTTTTTAGCCATAACTATTATGCTGCGTATTATGCTGCTTGGGACTTCACATGCTATTTTCTTGGAATACCAAAGCCGGAAGACAAACGATAAACAAACATAAACCATTATGGAGGCTGCAGCTTTGCAGTTGGAGAATGCTTCAGCGTTGGCAGAGGTCTGCGGTCTATAGAGTGCCTTCTAGTTGCAATTTGATTTCAGGGGGAACAGGATATATGTGTGAGGTTAAAAAATGGTTGTGTCCAAATCTCCACCCCACCACCACCATCATCCCCTGCACCCCCCTCTCCAGACACACCATGGCAAACCAGCAAGCTCTTCTCTCCAAGCTGCAGAATGGCTGTGTCATTATCAGAAGATAGCCATGATTAAGCCTATTAGCTAATTGATAGGCTGACTGTGTTGGGCTGACACAACAACACCGCTGAAATACACCCAGCTTCTCCCATCATCACTTCTGACTCCTGGAGACGACGATGAAATATTGTGAAGTTTTCCTTTAAAAGCCAAACCTCAAGAGTTGCTGAGCGAGATATTGCATACCTAGAGAATAAAGAGAAGAATTTGATTTCCTAACTTTTACCTTTTACGCTTTAATTTTGAGAGTAGAGCAGCACATAGGTCAAAAATTGCAGAAAATGCAAGCCTGCCCTCACATGCCAAAATGGGAATGGGGTCTAATGGAAATGGTATAGATGAGGCAGCCAACTAAACCCCCCCTCTGGGCTGCTACCCAAAATCCTCTACTTCCATGCCCAAGGGTTGATTTAAAGCACTTCCATTGAAATATTATATTAAGTGGAAATAGGAATTTGTTTCTTGGCATTTCCCTCTGAGACACTGTACTCATACTGTACACAGTTCAGCAGACGGGCCCGAGTCCCGGGGTTCAGGCTGAGCGTCTTGCTCAACGACACTTCAACCACTGAACATACTGGCAGTTGCAGGGATCAAACCATAGACTGTAAAAACAGATGGATGTAGTGAGTGTGACACCACCCATTGGCTTCTGAAGGACCGCTTTGACGCCTGGAGATTGGGGTAACGGTCGCCGCCATGTTGACGTTTTTTGGAGCCAGAACAGCCAAAGTGAGGCTGAGGGTCGCCTACTATTGGTCCATAATCGACGACCTGTCAATCACTAGGCAAACAACCCCCTTTATATCCGTTATATCCTGTTAATGACACAATTATTTTGAAAATCGCCTTTAAGGACACACATTAGAAGAAGTGAAATCAGCTACTGAGGCCATAACCTCTTGTCGAAAAAATGTGTGCATGGTGTAAATGTTGTAAATATTTTTTAGGATAATGCCTACTCTTCCCTACTCTTTTAAAATTATTTTGGTTTTAATAGTACACAGTAGCAACACCTCAGACAGAAGGAGCTGGTTCCCAGTGGGTTTCTCCTCATTAAACTAAAGGATGAATCGATGAATTGCTAAACCCTCTGTTTATCCAGGAGAGGGTTTCTGCTGAGCACCCAAGCTCTTTTGCAGAAAAGCTTCACAATCGCTGCTTGCTTCACATTCATTTACATTTACACACATTCACACCTGGGACCTTCCCAGTATAACCACAGTCTTCTAGTGTTGGCTGCTGAGCCAGGTTGAAGGTCAGGGACACCTTAGATGTTAAAGGAAAAATCCACCCTAAAACACTTTAACACTGTTAAAAAAAAACAGCTATTAGTGATGTACTTTATATTTCTTGACCCATTTTGGTGTTTGGTGTATTTTTCTATTCCCCTGGATAACCTGCCAAACATAGATGATGTCAAGTTTAGATATTTCCAGCAGCTACAATGGAGTTTGATATCAGAAAATGTTTCAGCGATGTAAAACATCAGCGGTAAACGTCAGGTTTTGGTGTCAGTCCCTCAGAATCAAAGAGCGAGGGCTTCTTTCTAGAGCCGCCATTTTGCACCAAAAGACAATCATACAGGGAGAAATCCATCGTAGAAGAGGAGAGAGACCAATTTCTCCACCACAGGAGCAGGAGAGAGACCAGAATGCAATGCAGCAGCAAGACAGGTTGTGTTTTGAGTAAAGGGGAGAGACTCTCACTTTTTTATGACTGGAAAAACTCTCGCTCCTCTATCTACTATGTAAAACCCACAGCTGAATGCAACAAGTTCAAGGCATTTTGGGAAATGTAGGAAGTCATAGATGAGGCAGGTTGAGGGAAAGTGGGTTCACCAAAAAAAAAAGTAAATTCCAACACTTCATCTCTCTCTCTCTCAAAATAACTCCTGGAATGCAATGAACATCAGGTGGTAAAACTATTTGGGAACTTGGGATTTTGCTGATGAACCCCAATTTCTCTGACTTCTTGAGCCTGTAGTTAAGTGTGGGGATTCAAATATTTATTTAAATTCAAATTCAAATTAACAGAATGAAGGAATTTCATCACAATATGTCATTTTGTGATCATGACTCTGAAAATGCCATGGCAGGACGCAACTATGTGCTGGAGTTTTGTTTTGTTTTTGACATTGCAATGTTTATTTTGCTGTAAAGCATGGATTCAGATGTATCACTCACTTTACATACATGTGTGTTAAGAGTGAAAAAGCTGGGAATAATTATCAGGAACAACCAAAGTCTACAGAAAACTTTACAGCTTCAAACGAGTTCCAACATGTGAACACTTTGAAGTCTTTGCTTTTCACTGTCAAATCATTCCCACATGACGTGAAGGCAGCATTAAGTGGTGTGTGTGAGTGTGTGTGTGTGTGTGTGTCTTTCTGGTACATCAGCAGTGTGATTCTGGGCCAGACGGATTGAGCCAAGTAGACCTCTACTGACACTCGGTGGTAAAACACGGTACTGCATCAAGATAGAAATGGGAGACACCCTGCCTAGATCTGACACACACACACATACACACACACACACACACAGGTCTACCATAGAGCATATGTTTGTGTCTGCTGACACCTAGTGGTGAAAAGTGGTGAAGTACTGCATGCATTTATGATCAGCTCTTTTACCATCAATACTGTCATCGACGTCAACTGTGAAAAACTGCCAGTCGTCCACAACAAAATCACATCAGTGACAGGGGTATAATGCTGTGTGTGTGTGTGTGTGTGTGTGTGGGAAAGAGTATGTGTGTACTTGCAAGACAGTGTGGGTGAGTGTGCCAATGTGTGTGTATGTGTATGCATGTCTCTGTGTGTGTGTGTGTGTGTGTGTGTGTGAGAGAGAGAGAGAGAGAGAGAGAGAGAGAGAGAGAGACAGAGGATGTATGTGTATGTTTGCAAGGGAGGCGCTGTGTGTATGTGAGAAAATGTGTGTGTGTGTGTGTGTGTGTGTGTGTGAGTGTGTGTGCCATCTCTACGCTATAGCGCTTTCAGGTGATAGAAAATAGGTCAGCTAACTGTGGAGCGCTCAGTTTCTCACATACACACACACACACACACACACTCTCTCTCACACACACACTCTCTCTCACACACACACACTCTCTCTCTCTCTCACACACACACACACACACACACACACACACACATGCTGAAGCAGTGATTACTGTTACTGCACCGTAATTACCGATGGCTCATCTCTCTGCTCTGTCCCTCTGTCTCTGTCTCTCCATCTCCTCCTCTATTGTTTTCTCATTCTCTTTATTTTATCACCACAGCTCTCTCTCTCTCTCTCTCTCTCTCTCCCTCTCTCTCTCTCGCTCCATATTTTGCCACTTGCTCTATTGTTTCCTTAAAGGACTCATCTTTAGGTCTTCAGGTGTTTCTCTCTTTTCGCCTTTCTCTTTCCTCTCTCTCCTGTCCTGTGCCTTTTTTCCTCTATCTTTCTTTGAACTTCTCACTTCTTTTATCTCTCTCTCTCTCTCTCTCTCTCTCTCTCTCTCTTCTCTATCCTACTCCTATTATACTCTATTCCTTGTAAGAGAGGACAGTAACGGAAGAGTAAAAAAAAGAGGCACAGTGGAGAGAAGTCAAATTAGATGAATAAAATAAAACAAAGGAACTGAGAATGAGATGAGACTGATTGGCAGAGGGGTGTGTGTGTGTGTGTGTGTGTGTGTGGGGGGGGGGGGGGGGTAAAAATGACTTGGTAACACTTTGCTTGAAGTGCACTGTCTTGCATAGCAAGGAGATTATAATCCTATTAAAAACATAGCTGTTCTTATACAATATCATAGCATTAACCATCCAGATGCTCCCATAAAGTATTCAACCCCCTATATTTTGTACATTGTGTTTATTACATCAAGCTTTGATTATAAAATTAGCAATTTTTTTTATAATACACTTATGACGCTTTATAAAACTTGAAAACAAGCACATTTTTGTACATCATGTACATGTGCTGTAACTTTCATATGTTGCTGTTCTTCATATTCTCATACAGTATTCCTCTCATTTGTTATATCTTATTTAACCTTTATTTATACAGGGAAATCCCATGAGAAAACGAATCTGCTTCTACACAGGAGCCGTCTGTCAAATTAAAAACCAAACCAATAAGGTTTTAAGACCATCCAAAGGTGAATAGGAAGTGCTAATTAATTTCATTTTCTCAAAGAACTGAAAGGAAAAAATCATCCAATTATATTCTTATTCCAGGAGTTATTCTGTAATGAAATGTTGTAATTTACCTTTTCCCCCTCAGTCTGCCAGTCTACCTCTACTTCCGTTAAACATTTCCTACAATTCCCAGAATGCCTTTCAACCACCGCCAAAGAAAGGGCATAAACTTGTTGCATTTAGCGGTGTACATGACCAGAGTAAAGTCAGCTTGATGATGGATATTCGTCTTTCCAAGAGGCTTCAAAGCAGCAGCAGCTGCCTGTATGTAGATAATGTTCCTGTAATCTACAGCTAACATGAAAGCAGACTGAACGCTTCCTGTTATCATGTGAAAAACATGTTCCGTTACTATAGAGGAAACTTCATTTTCACTTTCATAGTTAACTGTTTTTCATCAGTCCAAGATGGATCCCTTCCTATCAGTTTTCCATGTGAGCTGCTGATAAGGAAGTCTTGCTTCCTGGAAAACTGCAAGCACTTTTTGTTTTATCTGCACTTAGAACTAATTTGAGATCAGTAAGTGCCATTTGTAAGGCTTGGAAGTCAGCTTGGAATTAAAAAATCAATAAATATGTAATATATATTGATTTTTCTCTTTTTCTTTTCATTTATTTCATACTGCACATATTTGACATTCTTTTTCTGTCCCAGTGGGTTTTACTGCTGCTGCTGACGCACTCTTAATACTGTGATCCATATTTTTTCATACTTTCATCCACACATTTCTACTTAATACTTATTTTTTGGTTGCATAAACCCATTTTACTCTATTCTTATTTACAGTAGGCTATATCCTCTTTTCCTTTTCTGTATCCGGTTACTATTTGCTGCTGAAAGAGCCCATTTTCCCTGTGTGAATCATTTAAGTTTCATCTTATCAGATATATGCCTTGTGAGTCTCACTTCAAATAACCAAAACAACTGCTGAAATGTAAAGGCAGAAACTGTCTGTGAGCATCAGATGCACGCATGTTTGCAAACGGGCCAGAAACTCAAACTGCATCAACAGCAAATCCAAGCTCCGCCCACACTGTTTGATTGACAGGTGATCTCTGGGAAGTGCAGTGCAGAAACATCACAGCAATGAGGCTGAGCAACAAAGATGGAGAATAAAACCAGAAAAGATCTCAAAGATTACCACTTTAAGACTTCGGGTGAGAAAAGAGGTCAGTAGGGAAACTGTGGTGAATTGAAACTATGAAGGAATTAAAATTACGATGCAACTTCTCTCCTGAATAGTTTTGTTTTCTCTCAGTCACAGGCTTTAGTCAGTGATTGAGTCATACTATCAGAAATCCACTGCACAAAGTGCAAAAATCCGACGCAATCTTGCAAGATGCAGGAATCAAAAAGCACTGAATGAAAAAAAAAATTCAGCTACTTGGAGAATAACTGGCAAAGCTTTAATACTAAAAAAAACGTGTTTCGGTTGTAACAGCCTTCGTCTGGGCTGCAGGATTTAATGTACAGTCGACTAGAAATATATTCAGTGACATCCAAAATGGCAAAATCAGGCCCTATAAACCAATCAGACACCAGACTTTAAAAAAAAGCTTTGGCAATCTGTTGTACGTCACATAAACAAGAGGAACTGAAAAGGTCAAGGCGAGGAGGAACACAGCATCTGTCCTGCCATAAGTTATCTCACCCAAACAGCATCAAGCATCAGCAGAGGTGGATTTATATTCTCATAGTCTGTAACTGGCATCTCAATGTTCATGCTTGCCAGACCCTACAACCAATCCTGAACCTAACGTGTGCAATGTGGAGATTTCATTGAGACATAATGATGTAAACCAATATCCATACAGCAGCAGCTGTGTTGCTGTTTTCTCCTCTTTTCGAAAGCTTGTTGTCAAATTCCGCTCCTGAACGAAGCTCCTCCCGCTCCATTCAGCAGCTTTTCATTTTTTAAAAACTAGCTTGGCTCCTCCCTCGCTGTTTAAAAGCGGCGCTCTCCCCCTCCCATTCCTGAAAATGTTCTCGTTATGGCGATGAAGCGAGCGAGTAAACATGTTAAACTTGTTAAACTTGTTACGGTTAGCTTAGCTATTAGCCTTTATGCATGGTGCTTTGTAATGTTTGTCCTTGGTAGGCCTCCATAGTGCAGTGGCTTTGCTGTGCTTTATTTACAAATGTGTTGCAGTTTCTGTCACCCTCTAGTGGTCAGAAAATTTCGCTTATTGCAGCTTTAAGACATTCTCGGGCGAATTCACAAAAGGATTGCGCGGCTTTTGCTGACACTAAACCTGTGCAAATAAGACAAAAAGCAACCGTGTAATTCACAAAGCACTCGCAAAGGGTGAAATGCACCGCTAACTGCGCTGCCACGCAAATAGCATCTCGGTGCTCCTGTGCTATTTGCACGTATTTAAATTAGGTAATATGCATACATTTGGCACATTTCTATGCCCCTTTCTATGCAAATGAGCCTCATTGCAAAAACAGTCCAATTCACAAAGATCGGCACTAATTGCCACACGCAGTTACAGTGAAATTATTAGCGTCTTCAGAGAGTTGTGCATTTATAAGGGGAGTCATGCCCAGACTTTCCAGTGATCATGGCAGCAGTGATTGTAGCCAGGTGAAGGCATCGTAATGCCAGGCGTGCTCGTGAGCGGATATTTCGAAGGAGAATATCACTTGTTGATTTAACTGAGACCGAAATTATTCGCAGATACAGGTTGCCAGCTCAACTAATTCTTGCTATACTTGATGACATCAAGGATGATATTGAGCCTGCCACCCAGAGATGCCATGCAATACCTGGCATTGTCAAACTGCTTTCAACACTCCAGGTTCTTGCGTCTGGCTCCTTCCAGACACCTATCGCAGGTGCCTCTGGTCTATCACAACCACCCATCAGCAGGGCCATGTGGGATGTTGTACCAGCCATTGCTCGTAGAGTGGCGAGACACATCAGATTTCCCCAAAACAGACGGGAAATTGAGGGGACAAAGCAAGAATTCTTTAATGTTGCCGGCTTCCCCAATGTTGTGGGCGCTATTGACTGTACACACGTCCCTCTAGTACCACCATGGGACAATGAAAATGTTTTTAGAAATAGGAAGCACACGTATTCAATCAACGTCCAGGTAGTTTGCAACGGCAATAACATCATCACGAATGTGGTTGCCAAATTCCCTGGGTCGGTGCATGACAGCTACATTTTTAGGAACAGCAGTCTCTACAGAATGGTGCAAAACATGGATGACAACCCCTGGCTACTGGGTAAGAAAGTTGTTTTGAGAAAACGTTTGTACTGTAATATTGATTGCAAAGGTGTGGGAAAAAATATGTGCTTTTGTATCACAGGTGACAGCGGCTACCAACTGCAACCATGGATGATGACTCTGGTGCGCAATCCAACAAATGACGGCGAAGCGGCTTACAACCGGGGTCACATCAAAACACGCGGTGGGATTGAGCGCACATTTGGCATTCTAAAAAGCCGATTTAGATGCCTGGGTCGTAGCGGTGGAGCAATGCTGTATAGTCCCTCCAAAGTATGCCAGATTATAGTAGTGTGCTGCATCCTGCACAACATAGCCATGAGAGCCGGTCTGCGTATTGAGGAGCACGGAAATGATGAAGACTCCGAACCCGATGAAGAGGAGCCACCTGCCCCACTACGAGGGCAGGCATGTCAGACAAAACAGAATTGAACATTATTTCCTATAATATGCTTTGTTTTCAGTTGTTTTGATTTTGCAAATGTCTCTGCAACAATTCCACCTTTGTGTGACCTAAAAAATAAAATTGTCTGTAAATACAGTCTGTAAATAATATTTTGACATTATTATTATTATTACTATAGAACTTTAACACAGATTGCTTCACAAACAAAAGCAAATAAATCAGTACAACCAAACAATCAATACAACTCAATTTCTCACTCAAAATATTTTCACTTATCTCACTAGTCAGCACAGTGGGCTTTATTTTGGCCTAAAGATTCAGCACCATGGACAGCCGCGCTCAAACTCATTTATTTTGGGATGCGGTGAGATGCAGTGACAAAGGATGCAGTGACAGGATGCAGTTGTGTCATGAAAAATAAATGAATAAAGCTCCCCTACATGCCATTTTTGAAAATACATGAGAAAAAAATGAATCAAAAATAAGGTTATTATATAAACGAATAAACAAATTATTATAGTTCTGGAGAGTTTGCGGCACAATTTCTTCAGTGCTGTTTAAAGGCTGTTCTTGAGGTGGACCTCCACCCGTTTGTGAAGCTTGTGAGACATTGAATGATATTTTCTCCTTTGTTCTCCACTTCAGATCATGCCATCTTCTTCTGCAGTCTGAAGGTGTGCGTTTGGAAACACCAACAGCACTGACAGACTGGGATATTAAATCCCAGATATGGTTTCTCGCAGTCCTGGTTAAATTTCTTGCCTGAAGTTTTGCACCTCGTCCGTCAGGACTTGCAGCTCGCGGTCTAAAAATTTCATTTTTCTCTAAGGCAACATTTATACTTTGCCACATTGATAATTGCAATTAGACGCAAAACAGGGGCAAATTGCACTCAGCTGCAACATGTTATGCGCATGTTTGCGCTGGCATATCATTAGCGCAATATCTTTTGTGAATCGGTCCTTGAGACGGAGCAAATAGCGGTTGCAAATGATACGCAATTCACAGTGCTATTAGCGGCCGCAATCCATCTTTGTGAATTCGCCCCTCAGTCCGGAGTCAGTCCCAGACCCATCTGCAGTTGACTCATGGGGACTCCGGTCACAATTTTAATTGCTTGAGACTTGACTTGACGCATGAAGAGAAGACTTGGAATTTACTTGACTTGGGTTCTGGTGACCTGGGATTTGACTTTGACTTGTATTTTGATGACTTGAAAAGGTTTCTAAAGTCTTGACAAAAGATTTTAGAATTTATTGAGAATTTATTGAAGTTGAAACTCATTATAGAAATCAAACTCATGATGCTCTTACCAAGTTTTTATCCTATTAAAACCATATTGCATTGAAAAGTCCTAGATATTTAGGTTTCTTTAAGATATTAAATTGATACTGGACTCTTGATTTGTTCTGACTTGACTTCGGTGTTCTACATTTAGACTTGAGACTTGTGCCTCAAGACTTGAGACTGACTTGAGACTCGAGCAAAGTTGACTTGGTCTCACCTCTGGCAGTTGATGTCTTTATTGATTGAACTCTGTTTGTTCCTCATTCAAAATTGATTTGGGGCCTGACTGTAGGTTTGTGTGTGTGTGTGTGTGTGTGTGTGTTGCATAAGGGTGGGCATGCATATATGAAATATGTCATTACTAATAAATGAAAAATGAAAAATCAATGGCTGTCAGTCAAGTTGTTGGTATATTCGTGCACACGTACAAAGTGAGATGTGTGTGTGTGTGTGTGTGTGTGTGTGTGTGTGTGTGTGTGTGTGTGTGTGTGTGACAGCAAGGTGATGCAGGACCAGAACAGATGCGTCACAGTGACACATACTCTGACGCAGGTGGGCTCCGCGCCCCCACACACACCGACACACACACACACACACAAACAAAGAGAGAGAGGGGGGGAGGACTGTGATTTATCAGCTACTGGAACACATAAAATCACACACCGACACACACACACACACACACACACACACACACATACACACACACACACCACATAATGACATCACTTCATCACTCTCAGCACAAGGGGGCGGCATTCCCCCACCAGCAGAGTGCTTCTCACACTAAATCAGTTTAATTCCTGCTGTGTGTCTGTGGGTGTCGGTGTGTGTCTGTGTGTGTGTCGGTGTGTGTGTGTGTCATGTGTGTCGGTGTGTGTGGACGTCACTGCAGGTGCAGAACCATCAGCCTTTCTATCAAATTGACTGGCCGCCTTTCAGTGGGGTTTCATAACAGCTGGGTGTGTGTGAAATCAGTCTGGGGTGGGATGAGTCATGGGGGGTTGGGTGTTGGGTGAAGAGTTGAAACAAGAGAGAGAGAGAGGGGAAAGAAAGACAGAGGATGATAGAGAAATGGTTATGTTCTGTGAAGTAATTAGTCCTAGTTATAGTACTCAAATAATTTACCTAAAGGTCCCATATGGTGTAAAACAGTTTTCCCCTTGCCTCTGTGATGATAAAGGAGTTGGATGGTCTATCTAAACATGGTGAAAGTATCAAAACGCACGGTCGCCAACTAAATCCACACAATCCATATTAGAAAAGCGAGCCTCTAAACGAGCCGTTTGGACTTCCGTAACTTTGTGGCGTCACAAAGGTTCGCTCATTATCATTTTTGTAAGAAATAATAGATAAACAAAGTGTTTTTTTCAAAGCAGTTGAGTGGTTGTCATTGTTTATTACCGGAGAGTTTTCCCTACCTGTAGCTGCCGGGCCACTATGGAGGACCGGAACTGCCAAAATCAAAAATAAATAAAGAAATAAATAAATGACTCAATAAATAAATAAATTCCCCTATTTATTTATACTTCTGTTTTAATTTGCTTCTGTATTTATTTACCTTTGTATTAATTCCCCTATTTATTTATACTTCTGTTTTAATTTGCTTCTGTATTTATTTACCTTTGTATTAATTCCCCTATTTATTTATACTTCTGTTTTAATTTGCTTCTGTATTTATTTACCTTTGTATTAATTCCCCTATTTATTTATACTTCTGTTTTAATTTGCTTCTGTATTTATTTCCCCAAACGTATTTATTTCTGTGTTCTATTTTTACATTTATATTTCTTTATGCGTTTCTGCTTCATTACGCAAATGAGGGGGCTGTGTCTCATGGGGTCAACTTTTCGCCTATTGGTTGATCGACATCAGAGTGCCTAGATCGACTATACATGCCTTGCTCCCACACTGGTGGCCAGGCTCACTCACTACAGAAATGGCTACCTCCAGTCAGGAGATCGATAGAAAAAGGAAAGTTTTTTGCTTGCGGGTTTGTCTATCGGTGACATTGCAAGGCTTTTTGGGGTTGGTGAAAGAACAATTCACCGTCGGATGGCAGAGTATGGCATAAAGTAAGTGTGCATGTGAGGTCTCGGGGTGGATTGCTGTTGCGGTAAGTTACAGGATTTTATGTATTTGTCTGTAAGAATTTAAAATTATAGCAACTGGTGTTACACTGAAATCTGTGTGCCGTCAAAACGTGTCCACTAACGTAGCATGAGAATGAGAAATGGATACGGTAGTTTATGGTATTTCAGTCCGATTAGCATCGGGTAACGTTAGCGATTTAGCTCCAGTCCCAATGAGAAAGTGTTTGATGCGGGCCTGTGAATACGAGGAAGCCTGTTGGCCACAACGACAACAGTTAGCAATCGTCTAGTTAACCAGGTCCCGAAAGGACAAACCTACTATGATCGAGGTTAGGGGCTAAGTTAGTGCCGTTAGTGGCATGCTAATCTAGCGTTAGCGTTAGCGTTAGCTCCTCTGGCTCACTTTGCGGACACATCTCTAACGTGGCAAAACTCGAACAGTACTTTGTTTATCGGGGACTCTGCTCACCGCAAACATTTCACTTCTAACGCCAAATGAATGGAAGGGAGTTACTGGCTGATGAGATGTAACATTTCATGTTCTGTCTTTGCACCTAGTCTGGTAACTCTAGTCTTGTAATCAGCTGGGGTTGTGGCAAAAAATAACTAGAAAACCTGAACAACGAGACTACAATAAACGCTACCTTTCTCGAGGTTGTAATGTCCTATTTTTTGTTGAGACTGTGTTTAGAATCAACTACATAGTAATTATTGAGGCTGTAGTTTGTGGTAATGTTACTGGATTGCAGTATATTGTAAGGCGTAGGTATTACTCATGATGCAATATCCTAAAAAATATTTGAGATAATTGGTTGCATTAAACATTGCTATTCCCTGCTACGAGGCCAGCACATCTCAGACAGTCATTAAATAAATATACAAATGTTATAACAAAGTATAAACTATAGTATAAAATAATTTATGAATCAGAATTGCACATTTTGCTACATACCAATGTATATTCTTTTGTAATGGAACAACTGATGACTTCTGTGTTTCTGTTACTCCACAGATTACATCGATGAGTTGATGGACCTCATCTTTGATCACGTCTTCCAGGACCCTGCACCTTACGTGAGCCAGGTTTTGAAGATCCCCATCCCAGAAGACCCGTGCGCCCAGTCTGACAGGCCATCATTGCAGCCACTTGTCTCGGTTCAATCAAGAGGCAGTCTGAACCCGACGTAGCTGGCAGCATCAGGGAGCTCACAGCATTTGCACAGCACCACACACACTGGTATCACTACTCTGACCCTGTGACCTAGAAAGCCCAGCACTAGCTGACAAAGGATCTGTAGGCTAGACACTGAGAAGAGGGTACACATACTGTCAATATATTTCATTTGAATACTTAATCTCTTCTTTTGTTGTTTTGGTTATCTGGCATGAGGTCAGGTTGTAGTTGGGTGTTTTCCACGAATACATAACAGATAACTAAAAACATCAAATTATAAATCATTTTGGTCATTGATACTGCACTACTTTACTACACTGCAGTAACTGCTACAGTGGAACACTCCCCTGTGTACACTCACAGATGTAGATTTTGTAACATAACAGCACTCCATTATGGTCCTGCATAAGCAGTGTTATGTTTTTACATGTGCCTTTTTTATGCTTTTTCTAAAATAAAATAATTGTATTCTGTATGAACAGTCAGTGTTGTGGTTACTTATTGGTTTCATATTTACTTTACATGGGTGTGTAAAGGGAAAAACGTATATAATCCCACACACACTGTCTACATAAAGCACCATGCAAGTGTAGACAGTGTGTGGGATTATATTACTTATTCAGTAACTTTTGTCCTATGCCCCTGTCACTAAAAGACTTTTAAGTGTGCTGAAGTTTTTTCTACATGGATGTGTAATAAAGTATAACAACACAGTTATTTTACTCAAATTTATTGTCATGTAAAGTATTATCCAAAGTCACATGTTCAAATCAATTCATGCACAGAATGCATAAAAGAAACTTACTGCTCTATACCTCTAAGCTGTAAGGGCCCATAGTCTGCTTTATAAATGTCCATTGCATTCTGTAGTGAGAACACATTCAATCATACAGGCTGCAGACCAGGATGATCAACATGCATGTAGGTGGATCCTGAAGCTGATTCATTCTTCTGGTAACCTAAGGAATGAGAAAGGGTAACTTATTGAATTTTGCAAGCTTTATAGGAACATTACACTGATAATTACGTTTATCTATATTATGTTTATTATTTAGCCCAGACAATTTAGAGTAGATGTGAGTACTGTACAAACTAATGTACAGGACAAAGAAAGGTGTCAACTCTAAAAGAGGTAAGATGTTATGTACAGGGGGAATGACCAGCAGGCCTCCATGAGATGCAATGGTTGAATATTACAGCTATAGTTCTAAAACTGTTGAGCTAGCGTTATAGCTGAATAACACTGGCATAAATTACGACAGTCATATGTCCAAATGGTAGACAGCATGGGGCATAACCATATGTTTGCCGGTGTCGTGACTATATTTGTATCCCCTGAAGAGGAGTTCTTCTTTCTCACACATCACACATCAATTTGATGTATTTGAACGTAATAACTACATAATGTCTGGTGTGTATCGCTAGCCAGTACAACGACAATTGTAAGACACTTCATGGAATAAAATTACAGCAGCTATCCAAGTAACGTTAGCCAGCGAAAAGCTACCGACACCTACTGTGTTGACTAGACAGCCTCAAATCACCGGCACCAGTGAACGTCAGGCTAAAAATGAATCAAACAAACCATACGGTACAGTTACCGTGCGAGACACTCCGGCAGGTAACGTTAGATATCATTTTTATGGGATACAAATTTGTCCACTATGGCTATCCAGAAATACCACATAGCTGACGCAACCACATACACACGCACGGTGAGAAAGTACGAACAACACACTGAAATTTCAACCTACCGTTCAGAGACATCCTGCTGTAACCGTGTCTGTAAAACTTCGGCAGTTGCCTCCTCTTGTTCGGTTGACAGATTCCACCTCAAAAATGTACGGTTTTACATGTTGTGTCACAGAGTTTTCTTCTACAAGGAGCTGCCATGTTGGTTAACACTTCTCCTTCCTAGCCTGGCCACCTGCTGGCCACCAGTGTGGGAGCAAGGCATGTATAGTCAATCTAGGCACTCTGATGTTGATCAACCAATAGGCGAAAAGTTGACCCCATGAGACACAGCCCCCTCATTTGCATAATGAAGCAGAAACGCATAAAGAAATGTAAATGTAAAAATAGAACACAGAAATAAATACCTTTGGGGAAATAAATCGGGGGAAAATGCAAAGGGAAAATATAATACAGACATAAATACAGAAATAAATAAAATGAAAAGAATTAATAAATAAAATGGAAAATTAAATGGGAAAGTAAATAAATAGGGGAATTTGGTGCATTTAATGGCATATTTATTAATTTATTGAGTCATTTATTTATTTATTTATTTATTTTTGATTTTGGCAGTTGCGGTCCTCCATATAACACGGCGTCTCAGGTTTCACTCTTGAAACGGTTAGCCAATCGGAACAGAGGGTCGTTAATATTAATGAGCCTTAAAGACACAGCGACAGAAACAGCCTGTTCTTGGTAAGGCTCAGAGAGATGCTGGAAAATGAACGTGTAAAAATGGATTGAGAGTGTTTTTGGTTCATGACACCACACACACAGCTTTGAATGGACCTCAAGACAGAAAATAAAACACTGGAAAGTGTAGAATATGGGAACTTTAAGTAAAAGTAGCAATACCATAATGAAAAAATACTTAATTAAAAGTAAAAGTTCTGCATTTAAAGGTTTACTTAAGTAAAAGTATAGAAGTATTAACAGTAAAATGTACTGAAGTATCAAAAGTAAAAGTCCTCATTCTTTCAGAGTGTTAAATTATTGAAGCATTAACCTGTAAGAAGTATTTTAATGTTGTAGTTCTAGCTGCTCCATATACTGTTATATACTATATATACTTTAACAATGCAACATATCTATCTCCTATTTATATCTATCTATTTCCTGTCATTAAAATCATCTTTATTTTAAAATGTATTAACAGTCACATTAAAGCTACAGAATCTATGGAGGAAAGAAGGGAAAGAGAGTGGGAGACAGAAAATGAAGAGTGAATTTGCAGTCGAGCCAATGCAAACATTTTGCATTTGAATTGATAGAAAAAAAGGAGAAATTACATATCTGATTTGTTCTCTCTGTATCCAGCCTGAAACTAATTTATTTTTGCTTACTTGGATTCTTTGATTATTTGAGAGTCTGTACTTGACTCTCTCTCTCTCTCATGCATGCACACACACAAACACACACACACACACACACACACACACACAGAGTCATACAAGTGGAACAGATGTTTGAACTATAGTTACGTGTGTTCAGTATTTTATTCACTTGTATTTACAGTAGATGCTTTGGCGACATCCATACCAATAAAGCAGAGTGAATTGAATTGACAGAGAGAGCGAGAGAGGGAGAGAGAGGGAGAGAGAAAACGGGTGCTTTGTGTGTGTGTGTGTGTGTGTGTGTGTGTGTGTGTGTGTGTGTGTGTGTGTGTGTGTGTGGAAAGGGGGTGGAGGGGTGGGGGGTAGTAGCCAAAATCATTATCCAAATTAAAGCTTCCTATTTGGAGTGTTAGGAGAACCAAACTCCAAGCAAGATAAATAGCCTTGGTGCGCACAGAATGCTAATTTGCAGACTGATGGATGATAAGAAGAAGAAGAAAAAGAAGAAGAGAGAGGGATGGAGAAGCGAGGGAGGGATGCAAGGGCAAGGATGGGGGGAGGGATATGGAGGTAGAGAGGAAGAGAAAAGAGAGAGACAGAGAGAAGGAGGGAAAGAAGTGAGGAGAGAGAGGGGGAGGGAGGGGTGATAGAGGAATGTATGGAGGTAGAGAGGAAGAGAAAGAGACAGAGGAGGGAAAAAGGGAGAGAGATAAAAAAAAGGGGAGAGAGAAAGAGAGAAGGCTGGAGAGAACGGAATGAGGAGAGAGGGAGGAAGGGAGGAAAGGATGGAGGGAAGGGTGATTAAAGGGATGAATGAATGGAGGGAGACGAGGGAAGGAGGGAGGCAGTGAGACAGGGAGGGAGAGAGAGAGAGAGTGTGTGTGTGTAATAGAGGATGGAGAGGAGAGAGGAAAGAATGGAAAGATGGATGGAGGGATGGATGGATGGAGGGATAGAGAGGGTAAATGTTAAAATGAGTGATGTCTGCTGTCCAGTCAGAAGTGCCCTGGCAGCAGAGTGGCGTCGCCGTGCCAACGCAACACACTGACTGATGCTGGCACTAATACAACAGGACAGAGAGAGAGAGAGAGAGAGAGAGAGAGAGAGAGAGACAGAGAGAGACAGAGAGAGAGAGAGAGAGAAAAGCTTCCACCCAGGCATTCGGCTAATCATGACATATCGAATTAGAAAAGCTGACAGGATATGGCGAAATTCGAAAAAATTGCCTCATTATTGCAGAAAAGTTTTTATGCTCACTTGAAGCTGATTTTTTTTTGTCTATAAAGTGATTCTGCAATGAATAGTAATGGAAACATTTTTGTCAAATACATAATGACAAAGGTTTGGCCTGATCGCTCTGATAAACCTCAAAAGCAGCTTTGGACGTTCTGAAATGTGCAGCATGATGTCAGAGTGAAATATCTGTGGACATCGAGCTCCACCTGTCAGACCTGCTGACGCTGCATGAGCTGCCCAGTGTCGCTGACTGGCAGGTAGTTGGTGTATTAGAATATT
Source organism: Centroberyx gerrardi (assembly GCF_048128805.1). NCBI lineage: Eukaryota > Metazoa > Chordata > Actinopteri > Beryciformes > Berycidae > Centroberyx > Centroberyx gerrardi. Next base: position 28,196,108 of record NC_135999.1, read on the forward strand.
GCCAGGTACAATCCTTTATTTTCTTCTTCGGATTAAAATCCTGAAATATGGCCGACATTAACTGACATTAAATTAGGGATAATGTACAGTGAGCCGGTCATTGCAAAGCATTGATTTAACATTGATTTGAAATTATTTTATTAGAAGCTAAAGTCATTTGCAAGTTTCCACCAAAAAATAGGCTACTTCAGCAGAACTACAGCCATAGAAATGTCTGTAGCTAGCAACCATGGCTACACTGTAACAGAACCGTAACCATAGAAATGTCTGTAGCTAGCAACCATGGCTACACTGTAACAGAACCGTAACCATAGAAACGTCTGTAACTAGCAACCATGGCTACACTGTAACAGAACCGTAACCATAGAAACGTCTGTAGCTAGCATCCATGGCTACACTGTAACAGGACTGTAACCATAGAAACGTCTGTAGCTAGCATCCATGGCTACACTGTAACAGAGCTGTAACTATAGAAACGTCTGTAGCTAGCATCCATGGCTACACTGTAACAGAGCTGTAACTATAGAAACGTCTGTAGCTAGCATCCATGGCTACACTGTAACAGAGCTGTAACTATAGAAACGTCTGTAGCTAGCATCCATGGCTACACTGTAACAGGGCTGTAACTATAGAAACGTCTGTAGCTAGCATCCATGGCTACACTGTAACAGGGCTGTAACTATAGAAACGTCTGTAGCTAGCATCCATGGCTACACTGTAACAGGACTATAACCATAGAAACGTAAACAAATCCAGTAAGACTGCTGTTCTGCTTCTATCCATCGATTAAACGTTTTGTGCTCTCTGAATAAATTAAAAGTAATACTGGAAAACTCCTCCATGTTTCTATCCTCAGTTATCTGAGTGTTCGTCTGCAGTAACTAAACAGTAATGTCTTTTTGCCACAAGGTGGCACAAGTTAATTTAATTACAAGTCAACAAAATGGACTGGACTTCTGTACTGTGATGTGATTAGATGTGAAACAGCAGTCTGTGATTCAGATATAACAGACCTCAGAATGTGTTCATCGACTGAGTATTAAACAAAGCTGTGTAATAAAGAACAATAACAACTTGCCCAATTCTAATCCATTATTTAGAGACTCTTTCCATTTTTCTGGTTGACATGTTTGTTTTGGCATTCATAAAGACTATTTATTTATTTCAACCCAGCTGATGGAAACGCATCTAAATATTATTTTATTTTTGCAACATTTCAAGTTTGCTTAATATTAACTTGACAGAAAAATAGAGTGAGTGAAAGTGAGAGACAGACAGAAATCCACAAAGAGAGGATGGATAGGAGGAAGAGGAAGATGAGGGGAGAGAGAGAGAGAGAGAGAGAGAGAGAGAGAGACAGAGAGAGACAGAGAGAGGTGAAGAGTGTTTTTAATAAATATTAACAGTGTGTGAGTCTGTGACAGCCAGAGGAAAACTGTGCTACAGTTGTGACTGTGTATGGGCATCATGTTAGGTCACTGCTGTGTGTGTGTGTGTGTGTGTGAGTGAGACACATGCAGACCGCACCCTCCTCCTCCCCTCCCCAAGGTGCAGCACAGATGCTGCAGTTTTGTTTTCAATGTAGACGAGTGAAAACACTTCAACTTTTGGAACACACTGCTTGTCATGTGACTTAAAACAACCAATCACAGCCACACAGATCATTCTTCCTCACTTCCATAAAGAGAGGAGAAGTTAGAGCTTGTTCAGTGATGCACACACACACAAAGCGAGAGTTTTGTTTCTGCTGCATTTGCAGATCAAAAAGAAAAGCTAAGGGTTTTTCACTAATGGAAATCCGTTATTCTACTAAATGCTTTCCTATCGCATGTTAACAGATTTTTGTTTACACTTTATTGGGACAGTCTAATGTTGGTACTCACCTAACTATCAGATGACAAAAAGTAGATACCCTAACCCACATACTGAATATTTAAACAATACTTTTCACACTGTTGTATCACCTGAAACTCAGTAGACTTTTTAGTGACACATTATAGTCAGTTCAGTCAGGAAAACTCGTATTGATATTTATGAGTTTATAAATGCTTAAATGCTTAGCAATAAGTTCAGTTTTGGCAGAGTAGATCTGCTTTTATGGCTCGCTGCTGCACATGCATTAGACCAGTGGTTCTCAACCTGGGGGTCGGGACCCCCCAGGGAGTCGCAAGATAATTTTGAGGGGTCGCGAGAAGATTTATGGGATTAGAAAAAAAACATATTTCAGTCATACAAATTCATGAACATGTCGGTTTTTTCTCAAATTTTTACTTTTTTCTTGTGAAATGCTGAACAGTTTTCAGCCTTTCTGCCTCCTCTGGTATCAAATGAAACGACCTGAAGAGGGAAAATCATTCTCTGGTTGGACAGTCTGTGACGGGGGTCGTGAGTAGGCATCGCTTCGTTTTAAAGCCAAAAAGGTTCAGAACCACTGCATTAGACTGTAGTCAGGCACATTATGTTACATAAAAGCAGATCTAAGCAGGTGCATGTTGATTGGTTCACTTGTAAAGGCGTGCTGCTGAGTTTGTCCAATCAGCTGAAGCCAGCTAGTTTCCTGACTGAACTTGCGTTGCTCATTTGAGTAACAGTAAGTCAAGTAAAAATAATAATACTAACTTTAGTTATACATTACCTTTCTTACACAAGTAAAAAAAATGCATACAAACAATAAGTAAATACTTAAAGACAGTCAACTGAAAAAAAAAATTAGTGCTAGAAAAGAAGCAACCAAACAAATAGCACAACACAAGAAACAAGTTAAATGCTAGACTCAGAACAGTTTTTTGGTCTTAAAACAGAATACAGAGTTTGCCAAACGTATTTCTTTGAGGAAACCGGTTCCAAAGTTTAGGCTCTTTGATAGCGACGACACGATGACCTCTCGTCACAAATCTACACTTGTCAGACAAACGTTTCTTGTCGGCCGATCTAAGCGTGACCCAGATTTTGTAAAAATGACAACGTTTCCAGTCGTTTGAAGACGCAGCATCTGTCCCGCCGCTGAAACTTCTGCCACACACAGAACCTCATCCCTGCTAAAGCTCTTCTTTAAAGAACTAAAAATAAATCAGGAAGCTTCCAAAAGTGACTCACACACACAGACTGGTCACTAAATCCAGAAAAGAGGCGGTGCTGTCTGTGCGTGACCCCATACTCTCTCTCAATCTCTCTCTCTCTCTCTCATGATGTGTGTGGTTGGGAAGGGGTAAAAGAAATGTCATTATTTATGCAATGTTTGTTATGCACCTAAAATGTTTTGAAAAAAAAGAGGGAGTGTGTGATCAGAGAGAGAGGGAGAGAGAGAGAGAGAGAAAGTGAGGTGACAGGTTTTGGCGAGGAGGAGTGGTGGCGTGAGGACACTGCAAATGGCCGTCACCTCCCTCCGAGGAGAGAGAGGAGGAGAGAGAGGAGAACAATAGAGAAAGAGAGGAGAGGAGGGGAGAGAGGCAAAAGAAGTGAATAAACGAAAAAGAAAGACAGAAAGAAAGAAAGAAAGAAAGAGCTGTTACTGTTTTTTTGTCATTTTATTGCATGTAAATTCCAATTGTATTCAAATGTGTTGACACTAGAGACGAGTGTCAATACAAATCAGGTGGCACAATTTTGGGATCAAAAATTCTAATTATGCCTCCAGCTACCAAGACCACATCTCCAAAACTAAATAAACCCCTTTTTATATATATGTTTTATTTGCCTGTTTCACTTTGATATAAAATTTTCAATGACAACATATGAATGCAGCCTTTTCAAGCATTCAAGTAAAACAAACTACAGGCAACTGACAAAATAAAAGAAACATTTTATTATACTACAAAGTTCGTTGTATCTGCACATGTGGTTAATGTGTGAATCATTGTCACTTCCAATGTAAAACTGTCAATGTGCATCATTGCACATGGAAAACAGCCAGAAGCGTGAATTCAGCTTAAAAAGGGACATCATGGCGTCCTGGGTTCAAATCCGTCCCAGGACCTTTGTCACGTCATCCCTCTCTCTCTCTTCCAATCTTTCCTGTCTCTCTCTACTTTGAACTATCGAATGAAGGCAGAAATGCCCCCCCCCCAAAAAAAAAATCTTAAAAAAAACGGGACATCCTCTGCCCTTGGCGACATATTTGGGGTGCGGCATGTTCACGCCCTGAGACTCTGCACCTCCCAAACAAAGACATCAGTTTCCTCTTGGGAGAAGCTTTTTTGGCGCAGTGGGTCTAGACTCTCCTCATCCATTACCAAACTGTCAGCTCACCATGGCAGACAGCGCGCTGCTTTTAAAGGGGATGAGAGGAGCCATGATTGATGCCAGCTCCTACTACACCTACTGATAATTTATTCCTCCTGATCCAACCCCTTTTACAGCTGCACCGCGGCTGCACCAGCACCTCTGGTCACGAAGGTACCAAAATCTGTTGGTCATGCCCAAGTGTACTAGTGCTGTGAACTTGCCCCAGTGTCTATATTCATAAAAATAGGGCCTTGAGTGTGTGATATTTGCTGAAAATGGCCAACAACACTGAGTAAATGGCATATGTGTGGCTTCACTGCAAAAAACATCCATGTTAACAAGTCATTTAGTCTCATATTCAGCCTTCAAATCTTATTTTTCTTAAACCAAGAGAAAAATTCTGCAAGTGAGGTGAGATAGCTCCACTTGTTTCCAATGCAACTTCACTTGTTTCAGGAATTTTCAGTGTCAATACCTTGAAACAAGTCAGAATAAGGCAGATCTCTGCACTGCTATCAAGAAAATGACACTTGATTCTACAACATTCTTGAAACAAGTTGATTTGCATTGGAAAAAACTGAAATGATCAAACCCCACTGACAGATTTTTTTAATTATTTTCAGAAAAAAATTACAATTAATTTTAGGACTCAATAATAGACTAGTTTAGATGGCAGTGTTGACTCTCTATGTCAGGCACCAAAACAAACAAGCAAACAAACAAGAGGTTTTCCCACGGGACAAAGACAAACGATTGATTTGTTAATCATGTGTGATTAAACAGAAGGAAGAGAAGAGAGCGCTACCGGAATAAAAGATGAAATATAATATGGTGATTGGTGATCGGAAAGGGCTGAGGCGCTCCTCACTTACAAAATAAAACCATTTTATTCATTATTACTCTCCTTGCTGGAGGCAGGTGGCTTTTTCATTTTTTTAAATGTCAGCGTTTCAGTGAGGTCTCTTTCACTCCAATGACAACAAATGATCCAAAAAACAAGAGGACCAAGGCACTTTTCACTTTTAAATAAATGTCAAACAGGAAAATGCCAGACTAATAAAGGCATTTTATTTAAAAATTAAAGAGTGCCTTGGTCATTTGTCGTCAGTGGGAAGATGCAGACGTCGTCTCTGATGTGAACGTGCCTCCATGCAGCGGTCAGCTCTCAGAAGTGACCCTGCCTCCACTCCTTTGCCTATTTTTGCCTCTTCTTCTTCTTCCAAACCACAGGCTTTCTCAGCTTACTGTGACCTTCAGGAATGTCACAGCCTCAAAAAAAAAAAACATCTACAGTAACTGAGTGCTGCTGGCAGCAAAGAGGTTACAGAGGTAGACTCATGTGACCGGACGGGTTCTGGTTCGACTCCCAAAGCTGGCTGGAAAAAACACTGGGTGAGGAAAGTGAATGAAACATGCTTCCCACACTGCAACAAAGTCCATCTTAACAAGTCTCATATTTAGCCTTCACACCTTATTTTTCTTAGACCAAAATAAATATTCTGGTAGTGAGGTGAGATAATTCCACTTGTTTCTAATGCAGTTTCACTTGTTTCAGGAATTTTCTAGAAATGAATGTCAATATCTTGAAACTTGAAAACTTTAAAGTCAGAATAAGGCAGATCACTGCACTACTATCAACACTTGATTCTACTAAATGCTTGAAACAAGTTGATTTGCATTGGAAACCAGATTTTTTCACTTACTATAAAAAAATTATGATTTTAGGACTCAGTAATAGACTAAATGACTTGTTAAGATGAAGATTTTTTGCAGTGCTCTTCCTCAACAAACACTGCTGAGGTGCCCTTGTGCAAGGCGGCTAAGAGTAGAAGACTGTGGCTGTACTGGACCGCTCACAATCATTCAACTGTATGAGTGTGAAGGCGGATTCAGACCGGCAACATCACAGTCACAAGCCCACTTCCTTATCATCCAGGCTACCTTGTAGTTGTTTCTGTATGATTCAACTTCAATTCTGGAAATAAGTAACATAACCTCACACCATTAGCAGATTGCTTACATTAGCTTTAAGAGACAATAAGACTGAGTGATATTAAAGAGGTATCCTGTATATCAGGTAGGAGGTATCCTGTATCACCTGTCAATCAAACAGTGTGGGCGGAGCTTAGATTTTCTGTTGATGCAGTTTGAGTTTCTCTTTTCTTTGTCTGTTCAGCCATGGTGGCTATCGCTGCTCATGCTAACTACCCAGTTCTTCTTCTTCTGTTTATTCCAAACAAACCGGAAACCTAAAACGCATCACTTCCTGTACGGCAGAGGACTTTTCCCAGGAAAGAGCTACCAGACACCGGCTGTTTAGAACAGACAGTGGAAAAGCTTTCATCAACTGGATATAGGCTGAATCACTGTTGTGTTATATTAATCGGTCATAGAGAGTCGCAAAATGGAGATTTATTTACATGAAAATGTCGCAGATTGCTTACTTACTTACTGCTTACTCGCTCTCCACTGTTTCGGAGAAAGTTTTGTATTTGGCGGGTAAGTTTTAATTCGTCACTTCCTGTGAATGGAACCCAACACCTGAAATTAATTTGGGCAAATAGGGCAAATCTATAGCAGCTCAATAAGAGGGGCTGGGGCGCTCTTCTCTGGTGCAGCCCCACTGTGATTTGACATTTTTCTATAAAAAATTCTTGCCTTGTGCAGCTTTAACATGGACATTTTTTGCAGTGTAGTCAGTGAAAAAGAGGATGCTTTTAACTGTGTGGTTATCCCTCTGTCGTTTGAAAACAGTTAATGGTCCAGGCTCTCCTCATCGACCCCCTGAGCACAAGGACATCCAGACTGATGGATGGACGGCACGGCCATCTCAAAATCAATGACACTGGCAAGGCTAGGCCACTGGTCAGAACTCTTAACAGACTGCCCACAACCCCAATTTCTCTTCAACCAGACACACTACACCTAGAGAAAGAAAGAAAAAAAAAACACATAAAAGGCATTAAAGGCACAGTTTGTCATTTTTAAGGAAAGTGCCATCTCATAATGGCTTGTGTTGTGTTAGAATGTTTTCTCCTGCAGTTCTGCTGGCTGCCTTCACTGCAGCAAAATACCATGAGATTGAATTTTATATTGAGTCTTAGAATCTTATTTTTTCTTAAATGGAAAAATAAATGTGTTTGGTGAATTGGGTTTAGTGTTTCCTCTTGCTTTCAGTGCAGTTTTCCTTTTGCTTCACGAACGTTTTTGAAACAAGAGACAATATCTTGAAATGAGGCAGGTCGCTCCACTAGTATCAAGATAATGTCAAACAATTCAAGAAAATACTTGAAACAAGTTGCATTGCATTGGAAACAAATGGAATTATCTCACCGTACTTGCAGATATATTCGTTTATTTTAAGAAATATATGAATTTAAACAGAACACAAGATGAAAATCCTGCACTGATGCCAGATTATGACTCTGATGTTGTATGTGCATATGAATGTACGTATATGTTTTAGCATAGTATGGAAGTACATATGTGTGGGGAAGGTGTTAGTGTTATGTATGAATGTAAGAAATGGAAGCTAGGGTTTTTAACCAAAGTCAAATTCCTTGTTTGTGTTGTGTACTTAGCCAACAAAGCCTGATTCTGAAATAAGATGGATATATTTTCAGAGTACCGCTTATCTTCTGGCTAAACAACCTTGCTGCACATAAGTTGTGAGACTGTGATTAGCTCCTTCCCTCTGGCAGAGAAATTTATGAGCTTTATGACAGATTTTTTTTTTTACAGTGTTGGACCTGCAGACTCGGCTTTGAAAGTGCTGTCGCGGGGCGAAGCAGAGCTGACAGGCTTCTCGCAGACGACCTTCACATATGCCTCCCCCCTGATTTACACTTCACATTTACACCATCCGTCTAAAGATGAGCCTTTTTTTTCTTAATTCCCGAAAAGATGACATTTTGTACATGTGAAGTTGTCACCCGTCAGCAGGGTTGTGTTCAGTTAGAAGACGACGAAGCCACTCTGACAGCCATTTTAGAGGTTTATCTCAAAGCTTAACATTTGACAAACTGCAGCTTAAAACCTTATGAACAAAAAAGAAATCACCTTGTGTCCTTCTTTACATTGAGACCTCATGCTAACCTTGATTTTGTTGTTTGCAGCCAAGTAATGTTGCCTGGAGCCAAAATGGCAGCTTTGGAATGGGCTTTTCACATGGGACACACACACACACACATACACACACACACACACGCACACACACTCAGTCCCGCAGCAGCTGAGAACTATAGGTGCAGAGGATGTTGTATACTGTACTCTGTCTACGCAACTGGGAATACACTAGAACACCTTTAAAATCCTGATCAACTTTGAAAATGCATTGCGTCACAGATATAAAGACGGATTTCACAGATTGTCTCACAGTTGTAAACCCGCTCATACTAAACGATTAGGCAAAGACGGCTCATCACACACTCAGTCACACGCTGGAAATGAGTCTGTGATCCTCACACTCTTCGGGACCCGTCCCGATGTCGGGTCGCACATACAAAAACATGTTCAAGATTCAAGATTCAAGATTCAATTTATTGGTCTCCGTAGAGAAATTTGGATTGGACCATAAAGGAAGAAAGCAAACAATATAACTTTTAATTAACCTCATAATCCTCTACAGCCTATAGGTGCTCAATTCTGGTCCTGGAGCTCCGGTGTCCTGCAGGTTTTTGTTCCTCCCTGATAGTTAATGAGTCACACCTTGTGTCAACAAAAACCTGCAGGACATCGGACGTCCTCCCTCTGCCCTGAGCGCTGAGCACTGAGCCCTCACGGACTTTAATTGACGTCACCCGTGTGTTCAGCGTAAATGCGCGAGGGCAAGAGGGCTCAAGGGCTCAGAATGGTACATGAGGAATGGGACGGCACTTTGTGGCATCACGCGTTGCCGTGACGACTTCAGACGTTGCTATCGCTAATCAGTTTGTAATTTACTCTTTGTTTGTATAGTTTGACCCTTTTATGCCGGTTTGTCTTTCCAAGTTCTTGTTAATTGTTTTTGGTTTTTATTTTTCCTTAATTATGGATTGGGCATCTGTTATTACAGGTACTGATGAGCGTGTACTGTATTGTATATCATAAATTACAAATAATTAATCATCCCAACATGGTTTGAATGTATAAACTGTTGTTTTTTTTACACTTTGTATTAGGGCTGCCCCCGACCAAAGATTTTCCTAGTCGACTAGTAGTCGTTAGTTCAAGCCATTAGTCGACTAGTCGTCGCACGTTTATGATACTAATTTAATTATTTAAATTTTTTTTTTTTTTAAAAAACACACCCAAGACGCGGCTACTCGCGGTCAGAAACACCGGTGAAATACACTGTGGTTCACCCAAAAAAACACACAATAGGCGTAGGCTATTAGTCGCTTGCTTTGAGCCCCGCTGCTGCACAGAGCGCTGTCCGCTTGTTTATTCAAAGTTTATTAATATTGAACGTGTCGCGTGTCCAAATTGCACCAAATCCGGCAATACACCCGCCAAATGCAACCCTGGTCTAATAACTTTTTAACGACAAGGCGCAGCTCCTGAATGGAGTTTGAGGTTGTTTTTTTTTTTGGGGGGGGGGGGGGGGGGGGGGTTCCCTGTGACTAACTGACCAATGAAAACTTGGTCGACCAAGACTCTTCTCATCGACTAACGTTTGGTTGACTATTAGGGGGCAGCCCTACTTTGTATAGTGCCATGACAATACTGTTACTGTCACTTAATTGTGAGAGAGAGAGAGAGAGAGAGAGAGAGGGAGAGAGAGAGAGAAAGGGCACGAGAGAAAGACAGAAAACAGAAACAGGCCGACACAAATAGACCTGGCAACCCAGAAGGACCAGGCTGTGTTCACTTTGTCATCAGGAGGAGATCGGGGACAGAATCTCTCATCTTACTACACTGTGAGGCATGAAGACATAAGAGAGACTTAACTTTGACAAAATAAGTCCAACAGTCTCCCCAGTCTTCCCTGTTTATGAGAGTCTAGTGTGCAACTTTATCTACAAAAAGTGTTGAACGTTAAGGGAGCTGAATGAAGAATAACACTGTAGATAACGAATCTGTTCTTGTTTGATTGTTATTGTTCTGTAGTGGAATCCATTAATTTTGTCACCGTGTCGTGCCAATAAAGCACCCACTGAACTGAACTGAGAAAGAGGGAGCGAGACAGAAAGAGAGAGAGAGAAAGAAAGAGACAGGCAGTAGCAGTAGAGAGAGGTGATGCAGCAGCAGTAAACATGCTCTCAATCACAGTTAGAGAGAAATAATGGCGGAGGACAGATGAGCTGCTGAAGATATTGGTCATGATGCAGTGAATGCCATTTGGGTGTAATCAACTAGTCAAGCTGGACTACTTTAGGAGAATGGGAGGATAGAGAGAGATAGAGACGGGAAGGGGAGAGGCAGACAGAACCAGAGAGTGATAAAACAGATCTGTCTAACCCACCGGAAATATTTCCATCCGCAGATCTATAGCATGGTGGGTTAAGTGGGGTGTTTTTACCTGTCATGTGTAATAAAAATCAGCTTAGCCCCCGGGCCTCGCTGATACACCTGCTGTGATCTGGAACTGGGTCAACCTCTGTCTGCCTGCTTGTCTTTCTGCTTGTTTGTCTGTCAGAAAAAAAACAATGTAAAGTCTGTCTCTCTCTTTCTCACCGCCCTCCCAATCAGTTATGAGGCTGAGGAAAAACCCACCAGCCACCAGGAGAAATGTTGAATTCTGTCAGTGGGTGGGAAGTTTGTCTGCTCTACTGGCCTCTTTGGCAGGTAACCAATCAGAGGATAGAGCAGCGGTTCTGAACCATGTGGCATCGCGACCAAGAAGTCTGCAGGTTTTCATTAGAGTCAAACACCACAGCGGCTGATTTCACTGAGTAGTCCCTCCTCTCTGGTTGAAGGTGTGCTAAGATCAGCTGCTGTAATGTTTGGTTGGAATGAAAACCTGCAGATGAAAACCTGCAGATGAAAACCTGCAGGATGGAACATGGCTGACGCACACAGGTCTACACCAAGTGGCCAAAACCACGGTAATGCTGAAGTGTCGGCAGCAGCAATTCCTCTAACGGCCACTAGAGGCTCCAAAGAGACTCCAAACCGCCCAACTCCATGCAAGTCAATGGGACCACAACCCAACTTCTGCTGAAAATATAAAGTCAAGGTTATGGTCTCAGTGGCTAAATTCACTTCAAAATAATTGTGTCATTAACAGGATATAATGGATATAAAATGGGGTTATTTTCCTAGTGATCGACAGGTCGCCGATTATGGACCAATAGTAGGCCAAAAAATTTCACAATCTCCAGGCTTCAAAACAGCCCTTCAGCAGACAATGGGTGGCGTCACACTCACTACTAATCTTTTTTGTCTTCTTTTTTATGGTCTAGACCAGTGGTTTTCAAACCTGGTCCTTTGGACTCAGAGTGCTGCTGGTTGTCTATCCTACCTGGCAGTTAATTGCAGTAAATTGCATCCACCTGGCATCCCAGGTGTAAAATAGTCCCTGATTAGATGGCTAGGATGAAAACCAGCAGAGCTCTGGGTCCTGAGGATCAGGACTGAAACCATTGGTCTAGAACTGTGATTCTCAACCATGTGCCCTCGTGACCCAAGAGTCTGCAGGTTTTCACCCCAACCGATCAGTACAGCAGCTGATTTCACCATTTAGTTCCTGCTGCTCTCTGGTTGAAGGTGTGTTAATCCATGAAATCAGCTGCTGTTGTGTTTGGTTGGAATGAAAACCTGCAGACTGTTGGGTCTTGATACCACATGGTTGAGAACCACTGGCCTAGAGGATCTTTTTCATTCTAAAAAACGTATTTAGCTGGTAAAATAGTGAAAGTGACTGTTTTTTCCTGCCCCTGTCATGAAGTCCAGATGACATCACATGCTAATTTACATATTAGTGGCATCAGCTGTGCCCCTTTCAAGGTGTCTGCAAGTTTCAACAAGCCAATCTAAGACTTCTGAAGACCTTTCCAATGCCACTTAGAATGAAATGTCAGACTTTTACATTCATGAAATGAATGTGAAAATGAACAAGAAAACTTTTTGTCCTATCAGAGAACAGTGCAACATTTTTAGCATTCTAAAACTGAATTGAAGACTTCAAGGCTATATTTAACAGTATTCAAGGTCTTTGAGGCCTTAAATAGGTAATCAAATTCAAGACATCTGTTGCCTTGTTGGCAACAGTTTCCATTTGATTATCAAATCCACGAACACCAAGGCAATACTTGTGTCCTTGAGGAGAACGTTCTTCCCAAGTTCTCAAACACATGGGGACAGAAGCATCTTTCCAGTTTGAGCCGGGCTGTGTGGTTGACCTCGCGCTCAACAGCTGTTCATTCTCCCAGCTGTTTCAATCGTCTCTGTACTATAGGCTATAGCGCCGTTTGGACGTGATGTGTCATTCTCCCAATGAATCCTGGGTCATCCCATTCATTCTCGCTGGTCAAGTCTCCATACAATGCAAAATCAGCTGGCAAGTAAACCCACAGGATCTTTATCTGTCCTCCGTCCTCATTTTCTTTTGTTTTGGAATTGTACTTCAGCTATGAGATATTATTTCAAACGCATCGCCACAAGAACGCCTATTGAGAGAGACTCTCTGTTAAGTCAAATGATTCAAAGTGATGCTTTTTCACATAAAATGGATGAAATGGTCTCTGAAATGGGGAAACGATGCATCTCACCACTGCTTTCCAGCATCAAAATTACACTGATTTGCCCAAGGAAGTGGTGCTACGGTTACAGGTCAAAATAAGGCGAGATATTTAATGATGATGATGATGATGATGATTGGCCCAGAGGGGGGACTGCATCATCATGATTGCTGTTGCGTTATCTCACTTTGGCGCTTAAGTAAAAAGGCTTTGCCAGCTGCCAGAAGCGGCCCTAAGCAGGAAAACCCCCGGTTGTATTTCAGAATCCACCAGCCACATTACAAAAGTTAATTTCCTGTGCAGCTGCCCAGCCTCTCTCTGTGTGCAGGACGCAGCTCTCCGGGTAGTGCCACTGGGCTCACTATACCGCAGAGCTGGGACCTTGTTGTGGCCGGTAGATTCCAGGTATAATTAGGATAATTAGGGTTTAACAATAGTAATTATGCTTTATGGCTCTTCCCCCCGTCTCTAGGCAACCTATGGTGAGTCCTGTGTTAGCTAGACAATAGGTAAGGAGCTGTGAAGATATGAGGTGCAGGATAACATGGGTAATGAATATGTCTCCACAGGAGAGAGAACAAGGGAGGGTGAGAGACAGAGAGATGGAGAGAGAGAGAGAGACAGAGAGAGAGAGAGAGAGAGAGAGCACTCTGTAATGTTTCTGACACAAGCTGATTTGCTTGTTACCACACCGCCGCCATCATCAATATTATTTACAGATTGTTTGAGCTCCACTTAGATTCCCAGATAAAACTAACTAAACCCTCTAAATTTACAGCGATGTCGACATGTCCTGTCTGTGTAATTGGAAGCTGGAAAGGTAAATTCTGGGAAAATCCTAGGGAGACGCACATTGGCTGCGGTGCGAGGATAAATGCAAGATCATGTGACTGAGTGACTGAGCTTGATGTGACAAAGATCCATCATGGATCAGAACATTGTCTAAAAGAAGATTGATATGGAGATCTGGTGTGCTTTATTCACTCAGAGAAGCGTTCCTACTTCAGCTCACCTGCAGCTCACTGTCTGTTGTTTGCCAGTTACATATGAAGAGTGCTAAAAAATAAAACTTTAAGTTCATCATTCAGTATTCAGTATTCAGTAAAAAGTATTCAGTATTCAGTAAAAAGAAAACTTGAAGTTCATCATTCAGTATTGAAATAATAGGGATCCATTCTGTAAAACTGCTATCATTTTGTCAAGCAAGGACTAAAGTTACCAACTATCCTTTAAAAAGTACAATGATTTATTTTATTTTTAATTTTGTGAAGTCAATCATTTTGTCAGAGTTGAAGTCATGTTATCTCATTTTGGAGTGAAACTCGGCCCAAACCAATTATCTAATGTGCCATTTTCCTTTAGTCAACGTTGGCAATACATGTCACTTTGAGCAGGTCTCCCTGCATGAAAGTACCAGGCCAAAAAGCCATGAGACTCTGACTCAGTGAAAAACCATAGCCTGTTTATGTCAAATAAAACCTCAACTCTAGGTGAAAATTTGAACTCAGGTGTTATATTTACACTGAAGTCCCCCATTCCCGTGTAAACAAAAACATAGAGAATCCCTCTGCGCCGATGCACTGCCTCTTTCTTCCAAGTAAAACTTCATAACTGAGAAAACAGGTTGATGTTTTCTCACCTATAGCTCACCTTCCACAGATATTTCCCCCATATGTATGACGGATCACAAAACTGTTTTCCTCAATAAGATTAATTGCACTTAAGAAGCACTGTGAGTCCTCTGGTCCTCTCCTACGCTGCTGTCACCAGCTACGCTCCCTTTCTGCCAGAGATTTACAGCGATACTCAATCGTAAAAAGCTGAATGCACTCACTCCCACTGCTTCCTCCTGGCCTGCGGCGTGTTGTGCAGCTTGTGCGACTGGTGGGCCTTGATGACATCACGGTGGTCCACCAGCCCTCCCCTCCGGCGGACCGGGGGAGCCAGGGGGTCGGTGCCGCCGCCCGCCGTAACCAGCGCCACGGACCCCCGGCCGGAGCGTATCCCGCCTCCGCCGCCTCCGCCTCCGCCTCCCGGGATGAAGGGCACTTCGCGGTACTGCTCCACCCGGACGTCATAGACGGTGTGATAGTAGGTGGGGTGGGGACCCACGCTGCTGCCGCTGGTGGGGGGAGGGTGGCAGCGTAGCGGGCGGTGGAGGCCCTGAGAGGAGGAGGAGCAGGACGAGGGCCACACCGAGCCGCCATGGTCCTGGTAGAGAGGGGATAGCATGGGGCTGCAGGAGGAGGAGAGGGGGAGAGATGAAGGACTTTAATTAAGATAAAGCATGCAGCATTAAATTCCAACTTTCCGAGTCATATTTATCACTTTGTTGGGCTCGTTCATGTGCGCTGTACTGTAATTCTGATATTTCCGACAGGACTTGAAGGCAGCATGAGACGAGGGGAATCTTTTGATAGATATTGCACCAATAAAGAGGTTAAAGAGGCTGAAGAATGGAACACAAGTAATGACCTATCTGTTAGATCAGGAGCTGTAATGTGATTACTGAAACTGGAACAGTAATGCCTGACTTTATAGCCTGGTTCCAGACTCCTGAGTCGCGTCTCGCCCACTCTTCAGATTTTGTGGAGCCATTCAGAGAGTCTGGTGTTTTCCCTCGTCAGTGGCTTGTTCTCGCTCAGAGAAACAATTGAGCCAATCAGAGCCTTTGTGGGCGGGACTAAAGTTTGAACCGTTCGTGCAACGGTTTTTCATCGGCGTTTCGGCAGAATAGATTTGTTGAAATCACCTCCTGAAGCAACATATTGTCTTTGCAAAGATGATATTTGATGATATTCTTGGTAAAGTTGCTAAATCTGCAGGCTAACCATGGATGTAGAGGCTAACTGGCTGCAGCATCAGTGTGACTGAAGTAACGACGGAAAATCAATCCCCCCCCACACAGAAAACGAATAATGAGGAGGCTCAGGCTGAATAATTGTGGGATACCAAACGGTCATTCAGTCTGAATATCAGGCTACTTACTTTACTCCATTACAGGAAAAGATAATGTGATTATAGTAATGCCTTCACTTCTCCTCTCCCAAATCTTCCTCCTCTACCTGATCATTCTCCTGTCTGCTACTTTCAGCTCCCTATGAGCCGGAGAGCAGAAGCTGTGTGGCCTGCAGACGAAAAAAAAACAGCTAAGTTTCTCGCCCTTGGTGCGGGGGAAATGGGTTTAGGTGAGGCCAAAACAACAATGCCGGTGTTCAGGGGCGAGAAAAGGTGAAGAATGGATCAACAGAGAGAGAGAGGGAGCATTAATAAAACAGACATTCAATAAAAGTACAGAGGACAAACAACAATAAGAGGAGAGGGAAGAAAAGACGAGTGGAGGGGAAGATAAAGGAGAGAAACTCTTAATTAAACGCCTGTAAAGAGTAATGACGCTAACATAGCGTTTTAATTTTTCACACGTAATTGAAGAAATACTGTGTGTGTGTGTGTGTGTGTGTGTGTGTGTGTGTGTGCACATGCGTATTGGAAAGTGCATTTTTCCCCACCAGTTATCTGCTGAGAGTGCGTAACACATTATTTCTCCCTGACATGGTGTAAAGAGAAAAGTAATTCATAGAGACAAGCACACACACACACACACACACACTCAGATTTACACACACACACGCATACGATGATGAGACATACTGCTATAGTAAGGAGTTTGGTGGCTGATTGAGGGTACTGTGTGTGTGTGTGTGTGTGTGTGTGTGTGTGTGTGCCGCAGGGCCTGGGTAACACAGGTCTGGATGTATTAGCGGGAGCAGCAGAAAAAAACAGGCGCATATGCGTGTATGTGCACTCACACACACACACACACACACACACACACACACACACACACACAAAGAGCAAGGGCAAGCTCTGGCACTAACAAGGACACTGAGGACTCACAAAGAGGTGGAGAAATGACGGGGAAAAGAGAGAGAGAGAGAGAGAGAGAGAGAGACAAACAAGGTAAGTGAGAGAAAGAGAGCGAGTGCGATTGACAGAGGGTCAGTGAGAAAGAGGGAGAGAAAGAGAGAGAGAGAGACAGAGAGGGGGGGGGGGAGAAAGGAGTGAGAGAGTAGTGGAAGTGGGAAGACAGGAAAAAGGGCGACCAGGCGTCACACTGGAGGCACAAGGGCACGATGGAGAGAGCACTTTTATTAAAAAAAAAGTACAGAGGCAGCAAAAGCCACCCGGACGAGAGAGAGAGAGAGAGAGAGAAAGAGAGAGAGAGAGAGAGATTAGGGGGACATGACAGATGAGTGGAGGAATGACTGATTGCTGAGAGAGAGAGAGACAGAGAGACAGAACAGAGCCATGCAGATGAAGCAAAATCCTCTCCTCTCTCCTTTCGCTCGTCTCGTCTCTCTCTCTCTCTCTCTCTCCCCTCGGGGAACTGACAGCAAATTAGAGGATTTCAACTGGAAAAAGACTGGGAGGCTCGGAGACAAGGAGCTTCTGCACCTCCGGCTTAGCGGGGAACTCTGAAGCTGCTGGGGCTCCACACATACACAGTATATTAATATATATATATATATATATATCTACACAGTGTCAGTGAGCGAAGACAGCCAGCCAACAGCCAGCTGCAGAGCTCTGCCTCGCAGCCGCACCCAGCCCGCACTACAAAGTGAACGTGAAGTCTTGCCATTGCATCTGCAGCCGGGGGAAATCGACTATTTAGCCTTTTCTGAGACTCTTCTAAGGCTGCGTTCACGCCGCAGGGCTTCCTGCTCAGTTCCAAACTGCTGCACGTATCTTCATATCACATTTTGGATGACGCATATCCGATGCCAATATGGACCGACAGCGATGTCCAAAAGACGCGCGCTCGCAGAGTGACGATAGCAAAAGATGTGACTTCTGTTTTTGGACCTACGCTTACTCCCGCTTGTTTCAAACACATCTCAGTTACAGCGTGTGCCTTTGAGTTTTGACCGAGTGGAGGCGTCTCCCATAAATCTCACACACAGAAAAATAAAGGTGCCGAAAAGGGTTCCTCTATGGCATCACTCCGAAGAAGCATTTTCAGTTCCAGTTCGCACTTTTGTTTTTCTGTGTGCAGTCAAGTCTGTTTTTAGGGTTTCTTTCCATTGTTCTGTCTCTTCGTCCTCCATAAACACTGGCTCAGTCAATGACATATATTAATATAATAAGATTTACTTATTGTCATGGCAATGCTGACAAATTTCAGCGTTGGAATACAAGTCACAAGCCTCGGGATCTGATTTTGTGGCCATGAGGTCCAGAGTGGAATTGACAAACTGTGACTCCATGCAGCTTTTTGCTGTTCACACTTATTAAAAAGCATCAGATCTGAGTCACATATGAGGGAAAACATCAGAATTGGGACACTTTCAGCTGTGAATGTAGCCAAGAAGACTTTTAACATCCTTACCGATTTTCAAAACACATTGCATTGCACTTATAACAGCGTATTTCAATGATTTTTTTTGTCTCTTAGATGTAATTTTCTGTCTCTCAGTCGTAACTCTGCTCACACTAGATAATTAGGCATGGACAGGTTATCACACACTTAACAGTATAACTGAGATTATCCTGCTGACTCCTCATACATCATTTAAATCAGGACCACTAATCTCCAACATGACACCAATCAAAACAACAATGAAGGCAGACATCCAGACTCATGCCGCGTTCATGTCAGATTGAATTTACCGTAAATTCGACCTGCCAACTGGGAAAACCGGGCATTATTTTGCCCATCCCCTTTATGTAGGCTATAAATAGCACGGTCGTAATTTGTTTGTGGTTGTACGTGTGTGAGTACATAGCTGTTCAAGAGAGAAAGAGAAAGGAGAGAGAGGGAGCATGAAGATGGAGTGTTTGAGATAGAGAGAGAGAGAGAAAATGAGGCAGTAGAAGCCTGAACGTTAGAGAAGCTTTTGATTGGAAAGTCAGTGGTCTGAATCCCTGGGCAGGCTGGGAAATTCTGGCAGGGGAAAGCAGATGAGTAACACCTCTCCCTCCCCTTGAAGCGGCCTTCAGCTGGTACTTAAAGTGCTGCTGAACTTTGGTAGTACCTTGGCTTGGGTGTAGCTTCCTCCATGATAAAAAAAAAACCAAATTGGCTATTCTCTGTTATCTGTTGCTCCGGTAGAGGAGATTGGAGAATTGCATTTTTTTTCTCTCTCCATTCACTGCCATTGTATGGAGGAACAAGTCAGAAAATCACACTTCTAGCACATAAAGGAGCACAAACAAAGCCGATTCTGACAATATATAAAACAAGCACAGATCCTGTACAGACCCATGGCACGCGTGTTCAATTCTATGCACTAAAGCACAGCGACACAGTTAAATTATCGTAACTTAAATACCACAAGGTAACGTTACCTACCATTAAAGTTTGTAGGGCAGCAGAAGACGTGTTACTGTTTACAAATGCCGTTATTAACACAAGTTCTAACGAGTTTGGAGCAAATTGTGGAATGTTAAGTTTCACTTTTGTTTTCACACTGGCAGACTCAGTGGATTGAGTATAGTGCTGCTGGTCTGCTGTCTGTGCATCTCACATGGCAGACATGATGTGATGCGTGCATCAGAGATCGATTTAGATCCATTTCTATACACTAACAAACTTGATTTTGTGCCTCTGTATGGGAAACACTGCATCTTACAGTCAAAGACGCCCTCTAGAGGCCATCTGACGAAGCGCATCATCTCACCAAGCATCCCAGACTGACTGCCTGACCTGAATTTGCCTTGTGATCAGCTGCGATGTGGGAAAAAACTAGTCATGTTGCTGAATTATGGTGAAGTGTATCGCTTTCTTTATGTTATTAAACCTTTCAGTTTGAACAAGCGTAACACTGAAATCCGGTTGGAGAAAACTTATGCCGATGGAACGAAGAAAATAATATTTTATGTTTACCAATGATTGTATTTAGGCAAAAAAAAAAAAGAATTCAACATGAAAAACACAGATTAATGCATAAGGTAAGAGACGAGCATTCAGCAGGGGCCGAGCAGACAGGCAAACTTTCAGATTTTGTGTGTAGCTGGCCAGCAAGACAGGATGTTTTTAGATGACTGCTGCATCTAAATCAATTCTACATTTTTGTAGGCCAGACAGTATCTTTAGAAAGCATATGGATATACTTGGCAGAAGAGTTGTCACAATCCCAAAATCTGGATATTAGTGGGCAGATACCAGCCCACTAATATCACAATATCGATTCTAAAAATGATTCCGCAGCAAAAAATATAACAAAATAAAACAGCAGCAATAAAATCAGCATGGAGTGTGATGTGTGAAACAATAAAATGATTACCACTATGTGATTTAGAATTCAATAATTAGTAAGTAAACTTTGCTTTAGTTTTTTTTCTCCACAGATAGTCGTTGACAGAAAGAGGGAACATAAGCTAAAAAGTGTTTCCCTTAGGACAGATTTTTCTGAAATCTTTCTCTGCTTTCGAATACTTGCAGCAAAATGGCAGCGCATGGTGTCTCTTAAATCATCAAAGTATCATTTTCTGGTGAAATGAAAGGAATACTTATGATCTAAGTGCAAATAAAGAAGTTTTTTCCGAGGATTTTTTTTTAAGTGTGACCTTTATGCAAGTTGATGATCATAAATATGACACAACAAAATGTGAAATAAAACACAGGAGGATAACTGATGTGGAAAAGCTGTAGTATTTGTCCATGTCTCAAACCAGGCACTGTGGTATTTTTTCAGCACCAGCACTCCATGTTACACTGACTGTCACTTCTGAATACAGAATATGACGGATTAGTGAATTCAGATTGCCAACAGCCTTAAAGTGATATGACACCAATTTTCTTTAAAAAATGTGCATATTAAAATCAGCTTCCGCACCATAAACATCTCTTGAGAGGTAATTTTCAGCTCTTCCTGCTGCCCTTTCCAACCTCTATGTATTTCAGTGTTTTTCAATGAGGTTCAGCTCCACTTGGCTCTAAACTGTTTATATGGAGTACATGAAAGGCTAAACAAGCGTCTGAGTTATCAATACAAATAATCCTCAAATCATCACGTATCATGGCATGGCAGTTTTACTAAATTATTTTTAGATACACACGTCTCTACCAGGTACCTGCTGCGTACAGCTAATTGGCTAGCAACATTGCCAGTCTTAATGCCTTTTAGCATTACAAAGTTTTACTTCTTACATTGTACAGTTTGTTGACAGCAGAGACAGACAAACTTGTAAAAGTTGACATCATGACGGGCTAGCAACAATACAAAAGAGATCTTGGTTTTCTTTTGGTTTACCAACAATTTAATGGTTTGGAAGGGAAACTACGAGTGTGTGCTACACTAGCCTGTTGTTTCCTGGTTATTTCCTGGATTTACTCATGTGTCTGTGTGTTTCGTTTAAGTCTGCGGGGAAATTGGTAAAGACAACAACTGTTAGAGCCATCCATGCCTGTATTGCCTTACAGCCTGCAGGCTTGTTGCTTCTTCCACAATGATCCTCCAAACAGTCAGTGGCACAGTTCAGTCAGCCAGCTGGTTGAGCTTGTTATACCAAAACGTATTACTGGTTACTCATTTCAAAAGTAACATCATTACTTTACTTATTACTCCTTACGAGCATATACTACTACAAAATTGGGGATTGCATCCCCTTTTACCTTTGAAAATCAGGATAACTCAATCGCCTTGCCATCCTGTGTGAATGATCACAGAAACCAAACAGCATTCATGTCCAATATTCTTGTGATCCGTGTCAAGTAGAGAGAATACTTCAACTCCACTTCAAGTTTTTCATCTTGGCCAGCTCATAATGGTTGGGCTTGTTCAAGAGGAGGGAGATTTGGACAATTCATCTGACAAATGTAACAAATATATTTCTGATTGGTAACTTATATTAATACTGAAAGTTAAGCAGTAATTCGTTGCAGTACTTATTACTGGTAAAAGTAATAATATCAACGTCACGGCTGACTGAGTAATGCATTACTACCCAATTATGTCAGTCAGCAAGACAGTCAGTCAGCCAGTAAGTCATTAAGACAGTCAGTCCATCACCCAACCAGTCAGTCAGTCAGTCAGCCTGGCAGGCTAACAGGAGCTAATGCTGTGATCCAGCTTTCCATTTAGCAGCCAAAGACAGTCGGTCTCCTGGCTGTCTGGCTGTCTGACTGCGGCTGACCTCTTTCTGCCTGTCAGCCCCCCGACACTCTGACCTCGCAGGTCACGGCTCTCTGACTGCTGCATCCATACAGGAGCAGGTGAATGCTAACAAGCCACATTGTTTCTCCTCTGACATCAGCTCCTGGGCTGCGTTCACACTGCAGCCGAACTGTCCCAAGTCAGAATTATTCTCTCACTTCACACACAGATCTGATGTTTTCTAATCAGTGGGAACAGTGAAGACATGCATGGAGTCGCGTTCAATTCTGGGCTGTGGTACAAATTTGGATCCCAAGGACAACCTACATGCAACTACATGCAAATTTGTCAGCGTTGCCATGACAATAAGTAAACTTTACTTCACTCACTTGAGACAACTGTCATGATTTTGGCACCACAGCGGCTTGTCTGAGCCAGTGTTAGCATGGAGGAAAATGAGACACAACAATGGAAAGAAATCCAAATTCACTTTCTTTCTTTTTCAGTTGACTTCACTGGGATTTGGGGAAACGCCTCAATTCAGTCAAAATTTGAAGACACATACCGGAACCAAAATGTGTTTGAAACAAGCGGGAGAACCGAGGTACTACGATGGATGTGATGTCTGTTGTTACTGTTACTCTGAGCATGTGTCTTTTTCGCTTTCAGTTCATATTATGGGGCAGGATCAAACATTAACAGAGGCTCGGGGGGAAAAATGCCCTTGAAAGTTCATAAAATGCCTGTGAAATTAAAACTGAGGGGGGCAAAAAATGCATCTGATAATTAAGAGTACCTATTTTTGCATTTGACCCTCTTCACAAGTTTTTGATTGAGTTGTCAAATAGTCATGCATGAATGAGACTTCTGTCCCCCATGGGCCGCTGTAGGTGATTTGTAGGAGAGCCGAGGGAGTCTTCCCAGTGCGATTGGAAAACAACCGAGTACTTAGCCTGAAGCAGAGGACCTCCGACCTCACACAAGCCACTGCATCAACAAACAATAAAACAGCCAACATGGTAAAAAAAAAACCTCAACAATGGAGGTGGAAGATGGACTGGTTTGGGCAGAAAGAGGGAAAATGGCACCATCCTCTTCTGTAAGGCCTGCCACCAGTGTCCAGCATTAGAAAAGAGTGTAAAACAAATCTTATGTGTCAAATGGAGTGTTATCGGCCAATATGCAATGCAAATGTATTATTTTATGTATTATAAAAATCAGAAAAAGGGGGTAAAGGGGAACAGTTAATTTCTTAGTCTGGCATGGGATATGGATTACATCCTAGAATAGATATGACAGTCATCCAAGAAAATCAGATATGAGCAGCAATTACGAGCTGAGCATGAAGACCAGCAGCGTGAGCATATCCTTAAATATGGCCCATATTATCAGGATTGGTTATTTGAATGCAGCTGGGATACAGATGGGCTCCTTAACAGGTAGATTAGACCTGAGTCAAATAGCATTTGCAAATTGGCAAACCAGCGTGGAATACCAGATGGGCGAGGTTTCTCTGTGGGGCTTTTAGGATCCTCTGAAATCATACAAAAGGGTTTTAAGAGGTTTCAAACACCCAAGGGTCATTAAACTAACTCAACACATACATGATCTTGTAAACATTAAATGCATTTAAGATAAAACTCACCAAAGCTGGAGTTGCATGTTTTTTTTCTGTGACAGGAGTGACATAAAAACATGACATCCCATCATATATACAATCCCCAGTGTCAGCCTACTGTCACTGTATGGACAGTGTATGTGAGACTGCGTGGGTGCATGGCTTACGTTATGTGTGTGCATTAAAATGCACCTCTCACGTCCTCAGAAATGTCCCAGGTGGGAACATCAAGGAGTAAATGTACTGAGGTAAATGAAGTGTGAGAGAGTTTCTCTTGGACCATTGAACTGTGAAGGGAGCAGTACACATTTATGGAGTGTTTGTGCGTGTGTGTGTGTGTGTGTGTGTGTGTGTGTGTGTGTGTGTGTGTGTGTGTGTTATCCGGACATGCATCAAATAGCATTTGCAAATTGGCAAATAGCGTTTGTTTTAACCAGTTTTGAGTAACAGATGGGTGGGGTTTGTGTGTGTGTGTTTTTTTAGGACCCTCTCTTCTGGAGACAGATTGGTTTTGAAAAGTGTTAGGCTTACCAACCAACTGCCCACCATAAACATTATGGTGACAAACAAGCCAGTAAGCACAGATGTCAC
>NC_135999.1:28565298-28592798 GCF_048128805.1 Centroberyx gerrardi
TGGAGCGTACACACACACACACACACACACAGAGAGAGAGAGAGAGAGAGAGAGAGAGAGAGAGAGAGAGAGAGAGAGAGGGAGAGAGAGAGAGAGAGAGAGAGAGATAGCTATTCAACATCCAACATTCTTCTGTATGGAGTTGGGAGGTGCCTTACAGAAAAACCACATGATTTTCACATGTGGAAAAATCCCATGTGAAACACATAACATTACATGGGCAATAAGTGGAACATAACACATGTGCTTTGCACATGGGAATGTGTGGTTTTGGAACATTTTCAGGTGCTCCACATGTTATAACGTGATAACATGATTACATGTGAGATCATGTTTTTTCACACGTGTACACATGTGGAAAACATGTTATCACATGGGAAATTCATGTTTTTTCTGTATGTACTGAATGATAAAGAAGTATTAACTTGCACACGATACATATCCTTTATAAAGTCTAGAACATCTCCCCACTCTGTATTTTGACAACGGTGTCGTCCCTTACCTCTCAATATCTTTGCCAATAGTTCCTCACTAACAATAGTAACACCTTGCATTAGAAGTGCTGTCAGTAGGAAATGTCTTCACAGCATATGATGTCACTATCCCTTGTGCCATAATACAAGGTGAGCACTCATATAGAGGCCCAATTTCAGAGTTTAACAGAATGATATACTACTATTCAAATGAGTACCATAGAAAACATCAGGCTACACCGTCATAAATCTACAGAATCATAAAAAAACAGGCAGCAACATTCACCAGCTAACTACTCTAGCTTCAGGGTGAGTGAGTGTAGGCAAATCATTGTGGTTATCAGGTGGGCACCCTCCTTCACCCATGTTTCGCTGAATTAGGCCCATGACACCTCACCTCACCTGAACAGTGTATTCCAGCGTCCCAGAAACAGAAACACCCGCCTGTTTGCCTAGACTCAGCAGAGCCAAGTCCACTACACTGCTGTCACCGGCACCTTGTTGCCAACAACACTGCTTTACAGTACACACACCATCAATATTCCTTTCTATTCAGAACATTAAGTTACACACTACACTGCACCTTAAGTCACACACGATAAAAAGTTACACCCCTTCACCCGGCCAACTCCGCAGTACACAGATCCACATTGTATCTGCTGAGGCTAAGCTAAGTCTGACTGGCCCTGCTGGCTTGACTGGCGTGTTTTTCTCATTAAATCACGATTACCCAGAAGCCCTATTTGCTTTTAGTATGATATGTATGATAACTCAATCTGAGTTTTTTTACCTTAAGTAAAACTTGTTTAACAAATCTCTATCCATTATACCTTATCAAAAGCCTGATTAAACTAAACACGTCTCTATTCAACATAATAGCTGGCTAATTAAACTAAATAAATCACTGCAATCATGTGAATATAACTATTTATGCCAACGTATGCAGGTTTTATTAAATTGTGGGCACATGTCAGTTTGGCACAAGCTTTGAATAATGCACACAAATTATGAAAATGTGAGCACAAAATAGTGCAAGTGAGGGCATGAATTAACCAAAACGAGGGAACGATATGCATATTGTGCACTCAACTTAATCAATACAAGAGCTGGAGGTCTATCTCATGGACACGTAACGCCATCTTGTGCCCTCGACTTGTTAAATATGATTTTCTCCTGCAGCCACTCCACGGCTCCATGCTACTGTATTCCATTCTTCATGCTTTCCTTAACACCGCTACCCTCCTCTCCTCTCAGTCAGCAGACTCACCTGTCAGAGACGCTCCCCTCCTCTTCATTGGATCTGAGCTCTCCACCTGCAACAACAGGGCACGGCATCATCAGTAGGGCTGCAACTAACGATTTTCATTATCGTTCATTTGTTTTTTTCCCATTAATCACTTAATCATTTAGTCTATAAAATGTCAAAAATAATGACAAATGCCCATCACAAGTTACCAGAACCCAAAGTGATGTCTTAAAATGGCCAACAGCCAAAAAAAACCCCCAAGGTATTCATTTTATAATGATATGAAATGGAGAAAAGCAAGCAAATCTTAGCATTTGTGAAGCTGTAATATTATTCTGTGTTCTGTCCCCTGCATACATGGCTCTGCACATTCTGACGGATCGTTAAACAGTCGGACCAAAGTTCAGAGGTGGAAGTAAAGTTCAGAGCCATTTACATGTTAGTCTTGGTGAACAAGGTGTTGCGCTACAGTGTGTGTGTGTGTGTGTGTGTGTGTGTGTGTGTGTCCTGGCCTCATTCTCCTTGTTCTCTCTGGAGCTTGGTCCCGCTCTGGTCTTCAGGCCTTTCGGTCGGATGTGGCTGGCAGCGTTGGCCACAAACGCACTGCTCACATCCCACTCCGGCTCCTAAACCAGGAAGTAACACAAAACACTTTAAATTACAAAAGACTCACAAAATGAGAAATGAAAAAATCACCACCTACTCCTACTCATGGGTTACTTTTACTGTTGAGTCATCTTAAAGCCTTAGTTATGTTTTGGAGGACAGAATCATCTTTGTCTTTGACTTCAATCAGCATATTCCTGGTGGGTCACTTTTATGCAGAGTGACTTGCAGTGAGTGAGCAGTGTCTTTTCATGGACACTTCAACAGGACACGTGGCTGCACCTGTACACCAGCCTCGCCTCCACCTACCTCCTCCGAGGTCCTGTGGGGCGGCGGGCGGTTGCTCTTGTTCCCTGTGGTCACCAGAGCAGGGGCCGAGTCAGGGGTCTGTTTGTTTCTGGGACGAACCACTGTCCTCGCCTCCTCCTCTTTACCTTCCTCCTCGCTGTCGCTCTCCGACACTGCTCCACCCTCCTCCTCTTCCCCCTGTTGAAGGTAAAAGCACAGCTTGTTACAATGCATGACAGCATGAGGTCACATATTCTAGCTAGCGTTCAGGAAGTCCTAATCTAACACAAGAGCGAAAAAGAAATGTGAAGAATATTGTTCCAGAATGGGATGTTCAGCATTGCATTAAAAACATCACAACCAATCACTGCCAGGATATTTTATTTCATGTGTAGCCCACACTTCTTTTCTATTTTCTTATTACATGCGCTATTATAGCCGTAATAATCAGGAGTGTATTACTGGGAGTATTAGTTTAATGGTGATATAACATGTACAAGACTTTTATAAAGCGATTACCAACACGTGTGCTGTCTGAAAAGTGTTGTACATATATGTTGCATTTAGCAAGGGTTAGGTTAATTTCATCATCTATTAGCATTTAGCTGACCCTCTTTCAGCGACTTACAGTGCATGCAACAGAATAAGCTTTCCTCTTCCTGATCACCAACATTACAAGCAATCAATAGAAAGGAGTGCAAAGGTCAGAGATGTAGAGAGATGTAGTCAAAATTTCCGTGCCATGAATAAAGAACTGAGAGCCAAGGGGAAAAGGCAGATGTTTTTTAAAACCTCAT
Source organism: Centroberyx gerrardi (assembly GCF_048128805.1). Lineage (NCBI taxonomy): Eukaryota > Metazoa > Chordata > Actinopteri > Beryciformes > Berycidae > Centroberyx > Centroberyx gerrardi. Next base: position 28,568,709 of record NC_135999.1, read on the forward strand.
CTCACCTGCTCCGGAGAATCCTCCATCCTCTCCTCTCTCTCCAGTTTCTTTCGTTCTTTCTGTCTCTGAAAGGAAAGCATGGAGATGGTAGCTGTGGGATGGTGTGGAGAGGAATGGACAGGTGAGGTAACAGGTGTGGAAACAGGTGTGGAGACAGATGTGGCAACAGGTGTGGAGACAGATGTGGCAACAGGTGTGGAGACAGGAGTGGAGACAGATGTGGAAACAGGTGTGGGGACAGATGTGGAGACAGGTGGAGACAGATATGGAGACAGATGTGGAAATAGGTGTGGAGACAGATGTGGAGACAGATGTGGAGACAGATGTGGAAACAGGTGTGGAGACAGGTGGAGACAGATGTGGAGACAGATGTGGAGACAGATGTGGAGACAGATGTGGAAACAGGTGTGGAGACAGATGTGGAGACAGATGTGGAGACAGATGTGGAGACAGATGTGGAGACAGATGTGGAGATAGATGTGGAGATAGATGTGGAGATAGATGTGGAAATAGGTGTGGAGACAGGTGGAGACAGATGTGGAGACAGATGTGGAGACAGATGTGGAGACAGATGTGGAGACAGATATGGAAACAGGTGTGGAGACAGGTGGAGACAGATGTGGAGACAGATGTGGAGACAGATGTGGAGATAGATGTGGAAATAGGTGTGGAGACAGGTGGAGACAGATGTGGAGACAGATGTGGAAACAGGTGCGGAAACAGGTTTGGTGGCAGTTGGGTTAACAGGTGTGGTACAGGTGTGGAGAGGTGAGTCAGCAGAATGCACAATGACCCATGGAAAATGTGAGTTGCAACATGGGGAACATATTTGTTTGCATCCATATCAATTTACATTTGCATTTTGAGCATTGAGCTGACGTTCTTTTCCAGAGCAATGTACAACGGAAGCAAAGCGGCTTAAAGGATAAGGCCGGTGTTTTTTAATGCATTGCTTACCGTCAACAAATCCTATGAAAATAACAAAATCAACAATGCGTTTGCTCTACTCCCGTTACTTTTCGACTTCCCACGTACCGTTTTTAGCCGTCAACCCGGAAGTCAATGGCTCCAATTGTAAGCTAAAAACCTTTAAATACAGCTCACAAAGACATAGTTTACATTTTAAAAATCGTTAACTGTTACCACAAAAAGTCAGGCTATTGTAGTTATTACCAAATCAAATTCAAACGGGAACAAATTCTTCATTACGCCGGGGACTATTTTCGGTGCTACGGAACTACTTTCCTGAGATCACAAAGTGTTTACAGCTGGCTTATTAAGTTGTTTGAGGAAAAAGTCGGCCGGCCCGGTGCATCGTGATGATGAAATATGTTGCCCAGAGCAGCAGCATGGCTCTTTGACGTGTTTTTAATCGTTTTTTTAATGCAATGGAGTTCTATGGCTGCTGAGACATGAGGCTTTATTGGACACCGGCTACATGGACGAGATTTGCTGGCAAAACAAAATCATTGCTGATTTTGTTATTTTCATAGGATTTGTTGACGGTAAGCAATGCATTAAAAAACACCGGCCTTATCCTTTAAATTAGAAGAAACCAATAGCGATGTTGGTGATGTAGGGATTTAATCTCACTCTACTATACTGTTGCATTCACTGTAGTTTGCTCTGGATAAGAGCATCAGCTGAATCCCAAAAATGTAGATGTGGAATGATAAAGTCGGCATTCAGTCGACATTTCTGACTGCATACCTTTCTCAAAATAAACAAGATAGAACCAAGTACTAGATGGAGACTTGAAGGACAGGCAATGTCTCGCTGATAAAAGTGAGATACACTATACACTCACACACACTCCACCCATCGCAAAGCAAACTACATTTTGGAGCCTTTTTGACCCAGGAATGACTGGATCTGCAGCCCTGCAGGACTGAGGTTTCACAGGAGACTCACTTTCCTCTTGGCTCTCCTCCTTTCTGCTCTCCGTCTTGTTCGCTCCTCATCACTCAAACCCTCCTCCCCGCTCAGCATGTCCTGCTCAATACAGTCACACACACACACACACACACACACACACACACACACACAATCCAGACAACTGTAGACAACTGATAGAAGGCTTTACAGGCTTTAAAATAAAGACTAACACTGGCATGATTTTTTTTTCCATAAGAGCTACAGTTTTGTTTCTATAACTGAGAATAAATTAATCTACAGTTATACACTGTTTAGACAGTAATCTAGAGTTACATTTCTATATTTCTACAGTAATCTACAGGCATGATAATATGTTTCTACAGTAATCCACAGTTCTGTTTCTATAGGTAACAGTATTCTAGTTATTTTTATGATTAAAAATACTGTAATCTACAGTTATGTTATGTGTTTAGGTAATAATCTACAGTTATTTTCCCATGGCTGGAAATACAGTAGTGTACAGTGTTGTTTCTATAACTGAGTAAACAGTGGTCTATGGTTACGTTTCTATGTTTCTGTAACTAAGCACACAGTGATCTATGGTTACGTTTCTATGTTTCTTTGATTGAGTACACAGTGAATTATGGTTATGTTTCTATGTTTCTATAATTGAGTACACAGTGATCTATGGTTACGTTTCTATGTTTCTATAATTGAGTACACAGTGATCTATGGTTATGCTTCTATGTTTCTATAACTGAGTAAACAGTGATCTATGGTTATGTTTCTATGTTTCTATAACTGAGTAAACAGTGATCTATGGTTATGCTTCTATGTTTCTATAACTGAGTAAACAGTGATCTATGGTTACGTTTCTATGTTTCTATAACTGAGTAAACAGTGATCTATGGTTACGTTTCTATGTTTCTATAACTGAGTAAACAGTGATCTATGGTTACGTTTCTATGTTTCTATAATTGAGTAAACAGTGATCTATGGTTACGTTTCTATGTTTCTATAACTGAGTAAACAGTGATCTATGGTTACGTTTCTATGTTTCTATAACTGAGTAAACAGTGATCTATGGTTACGTTTCTATGTTTCTATAATTGAGTAAACAGTGATCTATGGTTACGTTTCTATGTTTCTATAACTGAGTAAACAGTGATCTATGGTTACGTTTCTATGTTTCTATAACTGAGTAAACAGTGATCTATGGTTACGTTTCTATGTTTCTATAACTGAGTAAACAGTGATCTATGGTTACGTTTCTATGTTTCTATAACTGAGTAAACAGTGATCTATGGTTACGTTTCTATGTTTCTATAACTGAGTAAACAGTGATCTATGGTTACGTTTCTATGTTTCTATAACTGAGTAAACAGTGATCTATGGTTACATTTCTGTGTTTCTATAGTAATTTACAGTTAAGTTTCTTTGCCCTGTGTGTATCTACCTGTGAAATGCAGTTGTCTTTTCCTCTGCCTGTCTGGCCAGGAGCCTCGCCCCGGACCTCCATCTCCTCCTCACCTGGGCCATCTAGACACACACACACACACACACACACACACACACACACACATACATTTAACAGGCATATTATACATACTGCATTGCATTTGGATTTTCCTGTAATGCCATTAGAGCGATAAGACACTACATGGAAAGATACACCTCTCTTATATCTGCTGACAGTTTCTCTGACAATTTGAATGCACCGTGATTACAAATGAAAAATGAAAGTGTTTGTGTTTGTCCGCTCAGCTCCCTCACAGGTTCGTACAGGTCTACACACATTAACATTTTAGACATTTATCTGGCGCCGTCATCCAGAGTGACTGAAAATGAGCGAGCAAGTAGGAGTGTTGTAATGTCTGGCTCAAGGAGTCTTGGACAGGACGTCCGACGGCTGATGCAAACAACGCTGGCTCTTTGCGGAAATCAAACCTGTGATCTTTTCGGTTGCAGGACAGCCTACCTAACCACTGGGCCTCCGGATCCCTGCCACCCACATTCCTAGAGTCTGGCATACTTTGACGTGTGGCAGGCTGATACACATGAAAGCTGGTTTCAGTTCCCAAAACTGGGCTTGTAAACAAAAGTCAGTTGGACTCACAAGTAACTCGTTTATTGGACAGTTTTGGAGAGTTTTGGTGATCTGTCATGCTGCGAAATTAGAGATTTTGGTTGGTGGGTCAAAACCAGTCCAGTTCTGAGTCAAACCGAATCTGATTCAAGTCCCTATAACTTTAGCTAAACATGCATGGACTTGTGTCTTTGCTGTAATTTCCCTTCTCTGGTGTTCATACCAAAAGATCACATGAAGAAATAGCTGAATATGAGCATTAGGGATGGGACAATATGCTTATTTCACGATACGATTCCATACTCGATATGGAGTTCACGATTTGACGTAACAAATTAAAGTTCAGTGACAACAAAGTCTGACTGAGATTTATGTTTATTTCTGAGCCACAAATCTTTCTAGCGATGGCATTGGCTCACTAGAATGTAAACAACAATTTAAAAATGTCATTACAAAGTGACAATAATATAATTTGGATGGAGAGCTTGTGAAACTGTGATGGTCAAGAGTCTCATTTGTGATTACTACAGCAGAATAAAATGGAGCTAATATCACAATTCATTTTTCTGCCCCACGATACCTATTGTCACAATTTCTTATTGCGATATATTGAATTTTCCCATCCCTAATGAGCATCAGTCCAGACTGCGGTTTGCCCTCGGTTTATTTTGTTCTGCTGAGGAACTGCTGGCTATCAGATGTCAACATCCGTCTCCTTATACCCATGAACCCTTGCATTTTGGGGTCATTTCCTGTATTTTGGTTCAGCTTACATTCACGCTCCCAATGAACCGCACCACATTTTCAGGCGTCTCTGTGCCGTTATTCGGTGCCACCTGAATTTGAATGGCATTGTTCTCAGCTGGCCAAAAAAAATGTGAACTAAATGAGGAAATGATCCAGATTTCAGAGCAGCACACTTTATTGAGACAAAAATCTCAGGTGTGCTTAGTTATTAATTGCTTGGAAATTAAGGGTTTCATTCCAAAACGCGGTATCCATTTGTGAAATGTATTCATCAGTACTTCAAAAACACAGATGATTCTATCCTCAGGGACAAAACAGTTTTAACATGACTCATAACTAGAAAATCCAGCAATAATGCCAGCAATAATTTTAGAGTATAATTTAGAGTACACATAATTTTTTTCAAATGGTTGATATCCCATTTTAGAATGAAACTTCTAAGACGTCGCCTAAAGCCTTACATGCATTTTGTGATTCTCATCCCTCTCATCATAGCTTTGTGTGTGCGTGTGTGTGTGTGTGTGTGTGTGTGTGTGTGTGTGTGTGTGTGCGGTGACTCCCAATGCCTGTCTCGCACATTATTATCCATGCAAAATGATACAGATAATCCCGTGGCAGCTTGTGACTGGATGATGCAAATAGAGGGAGAGAGTGGGTGTGAGCTAACGATTCAGGCAGCAGGGCATCCACCTTCAACAAAACATTTGTTATTTACTTTTCTGTCATCCATTATCATCACAAAAATATTTGTCAGATCTACAGAAGGCTTTCAGGTGATGTAACCCGCCAGAGAGTCACTGTGAACAGCTGATTGACTAATTTATGTTCGTTTTTACATGATAACATTTCAATCAGTTTGCAAAACTAAGCCACTGGCCAAAAACAATAATTCCCCCCTTTGAGATTAACAGTGCATCAAAAATAGCAACTGAGTTGAATATTAATGAGGTAAATGTAATAATTCTGTTTAATGAGTTGTACAGGTTTCAGCCACGCAATCTGATTGGACAGAGATGTGTTATAGCCGTGCTGATAATTCCCATAATGCACGGCAAGCCATGGTTTATTGGTTGCTATGCCAGCTCTTGGTAAACATTGAGCTAGTTGACAATCTTTCCTTATTAAAGTGAAAGCTTTTCACACTTGTTGTGAACCGTTGCATAGGGTATTACAACAGTTAACAGCACATACAGTATACGATCACACATACACACACACACACACACACACACACACACACACACACACAAATAAGACTCAAGGTTGAGGGGGGGGTCCTCCTCCCTTCCCCACACACAGGGTCACCACGCCAGAAATATCGCCGAGCCTCAGGACAGGAATAGAGCTCAGGTAGCCGGAAGCATTCCAGAAATATTCCAGAGAGGAACATTTCTCTCTCTCTCTCTCTCTCTCTCTCTCTCTCTCTGCCCCTCTCTCTCTCTGTCTTATTCATTTTAACCTTTATTTAACCAGGTTAGCCCCACTGAGATTAAGAATCTTTTTCCAATGATGACCTGGCCAAAAAAGCAGCATCAAGAACAGACCGAGAACACACAGCAGAGCACAAAGTGAGCATGCAGCCAGAAAGTGAAAGGAGCAAGTTCATTTCATTAAACAAGAAACTTCATCAGCACTTTATACTCACCAAGAAAAAACAGCTTTTCCATTTCTCTCTTATTAAATTCACCACTTGTGTCCAGGAGAACAGTCAACACACATCCACCACACACACACACACACACACACACACACACACACACACAGAAGTACACTCACACAGTGTTGATTTCATTGATAGAAAGTATCAAGTGTCATCAGCCCTTTTTTTACAGGAAGGCTACTGGGTGAAATGTGACACCATGACATCGAAACAACAATGACTGAAATAATTTAACATTTCCACGTATTGAAAAAGGACAAAATTAAAATCTCTCAAGAGGCTTCGCCCGAAAACTCACTTGGGACTTGAGTGTTTCAACCAGCCAACTCTATTGTATACAGAAAACAGTAAACTCCCAAATGATGGCTGGTTAGCTGCCAAAGTAGCTGGTTGAGTCGACACACTTCAACCAAAACACAGCTCATTTACCAGCATTTGGCTGGTGGTCATTTTCACTGAACTAATGACCATTCTCTTTGCTAAAGCTGATGATTTACCTTCAACTATATTTTTGGTTTCCCTTTAAACTACTGAGTGTTCAGTATGTGAAATGATCAGAATTGAATGCCTCCTATCTCCTGAAGTCATTGCAATATACATAATGCACATTTGTAACGGGAATTTGCTTTATAATATAACTTTAAGGAGTTAAATATCAGGACCGCCTTCTCTTTCCATGAACTTTCCATGAACTAGACTGACGAGGCGAATCCGGGTGAAAGCTATACGACCCCTTATAACCTAATCTACTTCAGTCATGAAGGGGAGATGGAGCTGTGGGAAAATGCAGATTAAGGAGTGAGACACGGATCGCACTAAACTCTGTGAAACTCAATATTGGGAAGGAGTTCCCGAGGTTTTGTACACTCAGCGTATTCGAGAGAGAGAGGTGGAAGCAGAAAGAAAATCCTTCCCTCCTCTCTCTTTCCGTCCTCCCAGCTGCGTTCTTCACCTGTGTGTCCTCAACCAAAAGGCCAGGAGGAAGGAGGGAGGACAGCCTGATAGGATATCTGCACAACACAAGCCTCATTCTCACACACACACACACACACACACACACCTGGCCTGGGAAAACATTTAATACCGACACAGGTGGGTGAAACGTGCAGCACAGCCAGGTAAACTGTGGCATCAGCAGGTTGTAGACGGGCTTCGATGGTGTTTGACACAGGCGGAGAAAACAAAACACAACATGCAAAATGCCATGAGTGATTTAAATAATGGCAATACTAGCCAGGCTTCCTGGTTGAGGTCAACTTCTGCCTGTCTTCTTCTCTGTCTGCCATGAAGACGTCTCTGTCTCTGCTCTATTTTATCTCTTTTTTCCTTTCTCTTGCTCAAGTTTTCTCTGTTTTTTTGTCTTTTTTTTCCCCCTTTCTAGCTTTCCTCTTTTTCCAGGCAAGTCAAGTTGATGATGAAGACATGAAAGTGACAGAATGCATGAAGGAAGACATAGTGGGAATAGTATATCTATTTTCAAAAAGTCAAATGCAAATGAACAGACTACACAAACGCTCGAAGGTTCATTTTGGAACAATAGGACAGCAAGTTAACAACCACTCTTTAAAATTCCCATATTCTCCACTTTCCAGAGTTTTATTTTGTGTCTTGAGGTCCATTCAAAGCTGTGTGTGTGGTGTCATGTACCAAAAACACTCTCAATCCATTTTGACACGTTCATTTTCCAGCATCTCTCTGAGCCTTACCAAGAACAGGCTGTTTCTGTCGCCGTGTCTTTAAGGCTCATTAATATTAACGACCCCTCTGTTCTGATTGGCTGACCGTTTCAAGAGTGAAATGTGAGACACCGCGGCCCGGCGGCTACAGGTAGGGAAAACTCTCCGGTAATAAACGACGACGACCGCTCAACCGCTTTGAAAAAAACACTTTGTTAGTCTATTATTTCTTACAAAAATGCTAATGAGCAAACCTTTGTGACGCCACAAAGTTACGGAAGTCCAAACGGCTCGTTTAGAGGCTCGCTTTTCTAATATGGATTGTGTGGATTTAGTTGGCGACCGTGCGTTTTGATACTTTCACCATGTTTAGATAGACCATCCAACTCCTTTATCATCACAGAGGCAAGGGGAATCCTGTTTTACACCATATGGGACCTTTAAAAATATAAGAGCAACAGTTGATGTATAAAGTAATTGAGCTTCCTTTTAATTTAATTTTGCTAAACAGAACGACCACCGCCTACGATTCATAACAGAGGTTGGGCCACTTGATTAGTGAGCTAATGCCTGATTCATGAAACTTTCTCACCACACAACAATGAGCACTGATTACATTATAGACTGATAATGCAGAAGCAGCTCTTGATTGAAGACCATGTGCAAACAACCAGCCATTTACATACGACACGCCCACATTTATGAGCTATTTGGCGACTCTTGCCCTATCAAAAGGAAATTTGCATTCACCCGAGCACCAGAATGGAGCTGCAAGAATCTAAAAGTGTAAAAAAACAATTTCTCCGATGCAGAGATTGACGTTTTGTTTTAGTCGGTGTGGCCCACTTTGTCACAAATTCAAAAAATAAAGTCTGAAGTCATGTTAAAAGAGCTGTGCAGAAAATAAAGTTTTTGAGATGACAGACAATGAAGTGAAATTTAATTACTGCAACACAAAGCGCTGCCTCAAACACAGGGCAGAAAGAAGCAACTGCCTTCAGAACAGGCTGGAGGGAATCGTACATTCTCCCTCCCTCAGAAGAGTTTGTCTTATTTCACAGCGATACCAGAAGCAGTCAGTGTTAGGGATCGAGTTCCCAGGTCTGCAGTTCGGCCAGGCAGCAGGCTGGACGACGACTGCATTTCATGAAATTTGCCAAAGGAAAAGCTCTCTTGAGATCTTGAGTGAAGGAGAACGACCGGAAAAGCCCGTGGAGCGATGGCGTTTCTCGAACTAAAAAAGCGAAGCTGTCCTCAGTATATCCTCCCTTGACCTGCTGACAAGGTCTCCGCTATCAGCCAGCTGCAGCCAGGAAGCTCTATGAAACTCACTGTTCTCGAGGGATGAAATCTCTAGCCTTGAGGGCACTTGAGCTGTAAATTGCCAGCCAAAAAGTCTCTGGCGTGTGACCGCGTCTTTACCTTAACTGTTAAGTCTTAATCAATCCTGCTGCCATCAAAAGCCAAAGAAGACCATGAGTGTCCTTAAACAAAAGCACAAATTGTTCGATCTCAAACAGTCTGCTCCTTTGCATTTGACATGCATGTGGGGAAAGTGAATGAGTAACAACTACAGTCGGGTTTTTCTTAATGTCGGCAGCATCTTTGTTGCTAAGTGCTCATTGCTGTGGTGTCTCTGCACTGCACTTGACAGGGATCGGTGTTTCAATTCCTCTGAAAGTCCCAGTGTAGAATATCAAGCATTTCCATTAGACCTGACCAATCACAACCTTTGAATGCATCATGTGACCAAATAGAAAGTTAAGATAGAGCTGCAGCAGACAAACTTTAGTAGTGACAAGCAAAATGGACACGAGCGGATCGGCCCGACGTTAGAGAGGAGAATCCTAATAACGTTGTTTTAGTTCCTAACAGCGGATCATAATCTGTCATCTGGAGACACTTTGGTTTTAAACCAGATCACAACAAACAAGTACAGATTCTGAGTCAAGTTTGCCTTCAGGTTATAGCTGCAGCCCAAAGTAAATAGTAGTAATTATTTATTATTTTAATTTTGTAAATTAGGATCACGATAAAAGTAACAGTAAGAGTGAAAACAAAACTTTCTAGCTGCTGCTACTTTGAGGAATACTGCACTGGGAAGTGAAAAGTGAAAATATATGTTAAGGTGCAGAAGTGCAATAAAATAATTCTGTTTCCTGAAGCCAAGACAAATAATCAGGATTATAATTTTTTCCATTACTGTGCAGCCCTACTGGTTGTTTAGAACAACAAAAGCAAAAGCTTTCATGAACTGAGTATAGGCTGAAACACTACTGTGTTATATCAATCACCAATAGAGAGTAGCAAAACAGACATTTATTCATATGAAAATGTTGCAGATTATCACTTTAAGCGAGGCACTCAACCTCTAATCGCTCCAGTGGAGCTGCTCAGCGGCCAACAGCAGAGGACTGTGGTTGAACTGGGCAGCTCCCAGTGGGCGAACATGTGCGACCGTATGAGTGAGCAGCAGGCCGGGGCTGAAAAACAGCAAGCATGTTCAGCAAATCTTCCCTGGATAAATGAAGGATAAAACGTTGCTGGACTGAGTGTCTGGTCTCAAGGCCAACATTCTTTTCCCTCGAACACAAGATGTTGACAGATGAAAGTGGAGGGGAGGGAGCTCCGTCCAGGAATAGACCGTCTGACAGAAACTTTTGGAATGAGCAGAAACTGAATCTGTTTGGCATTAGGGCCACGCCGCCGCCGCCTCCCTCGAGTCGCAGCGGGACCGAACGGAGGCAGAAAGGAGGAGCAGCCGGGGAGGGAAGGGGAGCAGGATGTTTGTGAGGGAATAGGATGCTTGTTTAAGACACTCGGAGACTTGCTCCTGCTAGTGCGAGGTGCTATACAAGCAAGATCCAAAATGACCAACATCTGTCTTTGCCTTGCTCAGTCTTAATAAACACACAGCAGAGTAACGCCTGGGTAAGCCATGTGGTAATCTTCTGCAGGACTGGGCTGGTGAGCTCACTGCTACAGTACTGTCAACACGTAATGACTGGCTGATTAAAGGGATGCAGAGTTTTTGGGAGATCGATCCGTTGTTAGCTTACCTGTTAAGTGATGACAACATAGACACCAAAATCATCCAAGTGTCCCCAGTAGATCGTTGGCTCCGGTGCTTCATGCTAACACTTTAGCATACACTATCCAAAGTAAGAAGACTGACTTGTTTAGTAATAAACCGTTATTAGTGTTTTTTATTAGATGGCCTATAAATTTTAAAAAACATATTAGCATTAACTCAATATAGCTGATGTAGCCAGGTTTATTTTTTGTATTTGTATTTGAGTATTTCAGATGAGCAACCACATATTCATCCGCTGTGCAGTGATTTTTATCTGCACACAGTCTCTTACCGCTCACCAGCTTCACTTCCTATAGAAACAGGGAAAGTAGTCCTGGATAGTCCAAAACAGTCTGTCATTTTTATATCATATTTTGTGTAAATTTTACCAATCTCCAACACAAAACTGCCAGACATATCATTTAGGATTAATTACCATTTCGCTTTAGAGCTGCTACAAGCTCTCATTTCTCACCTGTGAGATAATGCTAGTCGCCTACTATCACTCAACATAGAGAATGCTAAAGCGTTAGCATGCAGCGCCGAAGCCAGTGATCTACCGGGGACACATGGATGAGTCTGGTGTCTGCATTAATATCACTTAACAGGTAAGCTGAAGAACAGGCTGATCTCCCAAAAACATGGTATTGCTTTAACACCTTCCGGGTAGATGTCATGTCTCAGAATATTTCAAAAGACATACGCAGGCCTGACTGTGTTGAAGGTGAACTGGAGTTTATGACAAAGGTTTGGGAGGAGAGACGGGGCGGCAGCAGCCAAGAGGTTAAAGACGCTGGAAACCAACATGCATGCTAAATTGACTTTCCTGGATAAATAAAGGTAAAAGCTCTTGTTTCGCAATAGCATGTTTTTACACCCAGCTCTCCAAAGCAATCTCTAACCATCCGATCATTTTGTTCCCCGTTTCAGTACAGCGACCGAACAAGAGCTGATTTCACTCTGTTGTGTCACGGCCAAAGATGTTCCACAAGCATTTCACCACTTTTACCACCACACACTGTTCTCATTTTAATTCTGACCAGCCCACAACGGGACACAAGCTCTTCAACGTTAATCTGAAACCAGTTTTTGATTAAAAAAAATTAAAATGTCACTGCTGTCATATGACGACGTCTCTGAAGACTCAACTTTTCAAGAGAAGAAAAAACAGCCTTCTCTGATAAACATGCAATTTGACATAATTCAGTGTGTTTTGAGTGGGTTTCATTAAGCTTAAGTTCATAATATTTACTCAGTGGATGAAAAGCCATGGAAATTTTTACATCAAGTAAGAAAGAGAATAAATGTATTTGCCAGGTTTCCACACGACAGCAGGAATTTATTTTGTATGTAAGCTCACGCATAATTCCCAAAATGTCAACAGCCTTGCTCAATTAAATTGAACATGAATGTAACTGCCATGTACAACAGGTCTATACGGACAATCAATTGGGTTTGACATTGCAGTAAAAAAAAGCTTACTGTGTGTTGTTTTAACTCAACTGGAAGAATGTTGTTTGGCCAAAAATAGTCATGTGAGTTGTAACAAAACAAACCGCGTTTCAGTGTCCGATATGAAAACCACCTGTGGAGTCTCAAGGCCAGAGAGAGGCTGTGTGTTCATTACAGCGATAAAAGTCACAAAACACACAGAGAGAGTGAGGAGGGAGAGAGATGAAGACAGAGTTAGGACACACACACACACACACACACACACACACACACACTTTCCTCCCCCCTCTCAAACACACACACACACACAAACATGCAGACTTCTCTCTCCAAATCAAAGGCACACCAAGGTTATTATCGTAAAATAAAACTAAATGTAAGATGGAAACTAGGTGTTAAAAAGCAGTCAGTAAACTTATATAAAAATAAATATTAGATGTTTTTAGTTGTTTTTTTTTTGTTTATGTGCAGGGTAAAAAAAATAATTTGGGGCTATTTTCCTAAACATTAATTGAAAAAATTCATGTTAATAAATAAAAAAAAACAAATTTATAATTGTATTGTTTGTATTACTCAATACCTGTGGCAAACAAAATACCTGTTAAGAACTTATATCATTATAAAAAAATAAAAAAATACTGGAACTGACACTAAACAAAAACTGAACTAAAACATTGATTTGTAAAAAAAAATTTTTTAAAAAAAAAACAGCTGAAAACTAACTAATAATAAACTGAAACTGAAATACAACTTGAAAACTATATAACAATTAAAACTAATAAAGATCAAAAATTATAAAAACCTTGATGCACACACTAGCTCCATCTCTACCTCGCTCTAAGTTTCTCAACACACACACACACACACGCCTATATTTCTTTCTCTCTCAATGCACACACACACACACACACACACATGCACACACACAAAACCAACTGATTGAACTACTACTGTGATTTGAATTTTATTCATATGCAACAATAGTATGACTATTAAAAAAAGGGTGTGGTTGCCCTGCCCTTTTTCTGATTCTTTCTTTCACACACGCACACACACACACACACACACACACACACACACACATTCCTCTTTCTATGCTCATTACCACTAACTGAATCAGCTCAAGGAAAACGAAACTAAAGGCTAATAAGCGAGCATCTGTGGTACACTGTAATTATCATCTGCCCCTCCTTAGACAGACAGATACACACACACACACACACAGAAACAGAAACAAACACACACATACATGAGTCCACACCCACACATACAGAAACACACACACACATACACACAAAACTCATTTGACTGATGATGTTTTATTGCTCCAGTAGTTTTGTCTAACATGGCTGCTGATTGCTGCTGAGTCGGCATTAACCAGCTATGTCTTCTCTTCATTATAACTGATTGTTCATACATTTAACTTTGTTAAAGAAATACAATGAGTTTTAGGAGATTGGCCCATCAGTGAAGTTGCCTGTTAACATGATGAGAATACAGGCAAAATATCATCCATGTGTCCCCAGTAGATCGTCACACTGCTGAGGCTTATTTTGCGATAATGACCGGCTCTACACAGTTACTTCCATTTGTCATGAAATATTGATTTTAAATGATTTTTTACAAGTTTCCGCCAACAATTAAGTCCAGCAGGATTGTCTGCAGCAACCAAGGAGCAACGTCTTTTTGCCACGGTGCCAAGGTGTCGCTAGTTAATTCGATTACAAATCAACAAAATCTACTGGACTTCTTGACTGCAGAGTGACATGATTAGACGTGAAATAGATGTGAAACAGATGTGAAATGCGTTCAATGGCCAATCAGAATTGAGCATTCAACAAAGCGGTGTAATATGTTGATTGATCGTAATGTGACTAGCGTTATCCAAAGTAAGAAGGTTAAGGTTTTAGCTTTGCACCCTGAATTTCCCCTTAAATTTTCCCTTAAGTAGCTTCAAAGTTGTACAAGCGTACGACAGTGTCACATCCATATCTGCTGTTCCAACGCTTCACTGAAGCTACAGCTGCTTATACTGAGTCAAATATTCAAACACAAGACGCCATTTTTTTATGGCTGCGCCCTTACAGGAAATGGAAAAAATCTAGATGTCTTTTGCATCATTTATACACATTTCTCTGTACCTTAGCCTGACATGTTTGGTATCTTTGGAAACCTTGGGATCTTCAGTAGACTTTAAAGTAAAGTTCTGTGGGATTGAACAAAGCTCGGCAGCACAACATGTGTTTGTAAAGATGGAGCCACCGGTGGGACTGGCAGGGTGGAAGAGGTTTGCTCATGTCCACGCAGTTCCTTCACACCACAGGCTCTAACTGGTGACCACGAACTTTGAAACGCAGATTTTGTGTTGTGGACACAAATAATGTGAAGATACAGAAGAATATCCTCCACCATGAAAGGATTAAGTGACAACAGCACAAATTGGACAGATGATTTTCACCTGTTCGGCATATGAAAAGGTTCGCTAACGGTTCAGTTTAGGCAAGTAAAACAACTTTGGTTAAGGTTAGGGTTACAGTTTTGGTCATGGTTAAATAAGAAAAACTTTCACTTAAGATTAAAACTTCCCTCACAGTAGAAAAGGGGTTGGGAATTGAACCTGTGTCGTCAGAGGTAAACGTCTCCGCCCATCCCCACTATTTCAATGTCAAACTACTTCCTGTTTCTAGTCCTTTCATGTCATCCTTTCATGGTGGTGAAACATATTTCATCGTGCTTATTTCACGAAATTTGTGTGACACCGGGCTGTGTGATGTGACATTTTACTGGGTCTACTGTCAGTAAATAGATATCAAATATAGCAGTTCAGTTTTCGCAGGTTTTAGGCTGTGAAATTACATCTGTCATGTCGTTCCCATTGAAAACTATAATAATATAATAACTATAACTATAAAATTCCAATAGGGACTTAAAGTTTAGGGCTAGTTTTTAAAGTGTGTCTGTGTGACTCAACAGTGACCTCATCCTACTTCTCCTATCTAATGTCTCCCACTGAATCACTGTCATTCTTATGTTAACTTACAGTTTTGCTGAGATATCTGCATGGCATCCTTCTACCATTTATTACTGGATTACAGTAGTTATTTCTCATAAAGGGTCGACCGGAGACTGAAGCCTGCAGTTGTGGTCGAACCAGATTCTGTGCATTCTTGTGGAGTTAGTGCACATTCATTTCCTAGTCAAATGTTTTGGTTTTAACACACAGCCTCTTAACACACACCCTCTGTCCCTCTGCTGGCCCAGTCCCAACATGTGGAAACAAAGAGTGCAACTCCCATGTCACCTGTTGGCGTGTATGTACACTGACCTGTGTGTGTGTGTGTGTGTGTGTGTGTGTGTGTGTGTGTGTGTGTTTGAGTTAGAGAGAGATAGATAGAGAAAAAGGGAGAGGGAGAGAGAGAGAGGAGGAAGTTACTGTGTTCTTAAATTCAATGTAATACAAACTTGTAATCACACTATAATTTTTTCTTAAAATCAAATAAAAGCTGCAACATATATATATATATATACATAAAAACATTTCACATAAGCCTATACTTCTGAATATGTTTAGATATATACTTTCAAATGTATAAAAAAATGCCCTCTGCATAATGTATATACATTTTATATGCATATTTATATGTATATAACATTCATTTGAAATATATTTTAAGTTAAGTAATTCCAGCGTCCAAAATATAAATAATAAAATAATAATAATAAATAAGGAAGGGGGAGAAAAGGAAAAAAGGAAAAAATTAGAGAAATGTTTATTTGCGTATTTGTTTATATAGGCCCTTATTCTTATGTAACTTCTGCTTCTATTTAACTGAGTAAGAATATAATAAACTCAAACTCATATTTAGAATAAATGTCTTCTATATCTATGTTTTGGGGCATTTTTGTATATTTTGAAGCATATCTCTGAACATATTATTAGATGAAATGCATCTTTTCAGTTTGTTTCAATGTTTCTGATGTAACACGGAATGAAAAGTTGCACCGACCGGCTGACAGTTTACTCACCGCCTCCTAAACCCAGCAGCCGGCAAATATCTCTGGTGAACTTCATCAGGTTTTACCGTCCAGCATTATCGATACACACTGTGAATTAATTTATAATCGATATCAGCCTGTAGCCGTCCGTTTCAAGCCTCGCTCGGCGCTGACAGCTCGCCGGTGTGCGTGGATTTCCTCCGCCTCCGGTCCATGTCATGACTTCTGGGCTGATCCTCCTCCGGCTGTCCAGTCACCAGTGTCAAGTTAGCCAGAATAATGTAAAGTGTGACTTCCGGTAATGACTTTCAAAATAAGAGTCATGACAGATAGAATTAAAAGAGGATTTCCGGTCACAACTTTCAATATAAAATCACGAAAAATAGAATTAAAATAAAACTTCCGGTCATAGCTTTCAAAATAAAACCATGACAGCCAGAATTGAAATAGGACTTCTGGTTATAACATTCAAAATAAATCTAGAAAAATTAATCTGAATCTTCAACTTTGTTGTGAAAATATGTTGCAACACTCCTTGAGTGATACAACGAGAAAATAAAGAAAAAATAAGAAAACTGAAGTGAAAATAAATAAAAATATATTTTAGAAGGATTCTGTAAAGGAAAATACCAATGATTTGTCCCCCAAACAGTCCTTTTCACATATTGTCAGATATATGCCAGATATATTGGGCCGAAAGAAATACACAAAGAAAGGTTCAATCACAGAACATTTATCAGACAGCTTGGAAGGATGTTTACCGTTTTAAAAAAGTTGATTTTAGCAGTGGCACAATGTATGATTGACAGCTGTACATTCAGTAGCCTACATAGTAAGCGCAGAGCATTTCACTGGTGGTTGCTTCTGGATTCCTTCACAGTTTTGTTTTTCTTGATAATAGACACCTTTTTAAGTTTTATTGTATGTTTTTTTTACATTTAAGTTAGGCAATAGGCTATTATTTTTTTAGCCTTGAATGTAGCCATCCTCAAGGCACTTTTCATCAGGAAATAGCCTGTACCATGCATCATAACAGAATGTAATCCTTTCAGAATCAATTTTACAGCTTAAGATTCAGACCCCACTAATGATGTAATGACTCCACTGAGTGTTTTTTTTTTTTTTTTTTTTGATGTTATGTACACTCAAATAATTCAGATTTTTCTTCAACAGTGACAGATTTTATGGTTTTATTTTGAAGGCAGAATAGCCTAACTTCCAGTATTTTTCCCTTTACAAAAAAACATAATAAAATGCATACTATTCTAGTACAATAGTACAATAAGGCCACTATAAACGCACCATTTAGTGCCACTGATACACTATAAATCCCTATGGGAATCTTATAGGAGATAAAATACCACAGGATATAATAAAGTCACTACTGACAGACACTCCATTAAGTCCCACAGGAACATGATACAGATATTATAGTGATTTTTTGCTATGTTGGAATGCGGTAAACGCGGTACGAGATATAATTCCTGTACAAGGCTCCCTTTCATGAAATGTTACACATCGACAAAGGCAAAAAAAAAAAAAAAAGTGTGGTTTTGTTTCACCACACTATTGATGATAACTATAGTTTTGTTTTTAATCTCGTGGGACTGGCTGAGATATGAGAAACATGCCGAGAACAACAGACTGTGAGCCTCTGGCATTTCCTTGGAAGTCGACCTGAAACCAGAAACCAGAAACCAGCGCTCTCCGGCCTGGGATGAATATTTGTGGCTATAGATAAGAACATCATGAGCTGCAGAGCTATACAGGCTGAGAGTTTTGTCCACTGGGTGGTAATGTTACACCATGAGTCTCCTCTGTCAGAGAGTTACAGTGTGGAGAGGAGGATCAGCCCAGAAGACAGGGGGACGGGAAGTGGTTCTCACCTTCGTCAGTAATGTCACACTGCAAAAAAAACATAATTTTAGTCCCATATTCAGCCTTCAAATCTTATTTTTCTTAAACCAACTCCACTTGTTTCCAATGCAGCTTCACTTGTTTCAGGAATTTTCTAGAAATGAGCGTCAATAGTTTAGTTTTAATTTAGATTATTTGCACATATTAAAACAAATAAACAAAAAATATATAGGCTATACATAATAAAAAATATATTAATAATACATTAAGAGAACTAAAGAAAGAAAGGGAAAGAATTGTACATGTGCAGATGATTAAAAAGCCCAAGATGAGCGTGTATCAAAATCTCACCAAGGTTATAGAGTTCATTTAAAGTAGTAACAATAATGAAAATACAATTACTGATATATAGTTACATAATAGTATTTAGTAAACTGGTACAACAAATATTCATAAATCATATGAATCTCCAGGATATACGGTAAACGATCAAATATGTTGAAACAAGTCAGAATAAGGCAGATCACTGCACTACTCTACAAAATTCTTGAAACAAGTTGATTTGCATTGGAAACAAGTGAAATTATCAAACCCCATTGGCAGATTTTTTCACTTATTTTAAGAAAATTGCAATTTTAGGACTCAATAATTGACTAAATGACTTGTTAAGATGGAGATGTTTTGCAGTGTAAAGGCAAAATCCCTCCTCAGATCCGCTTCAATCTGTGGTGTCTGGAGTCATTCGGTGATTAAATGTTGTAATTAACTTTTTTGGTGAACACACTTTCCCTCAACCTGCCTCGTCTACTTCTAGTGATTTCCTGCATTTTCCAAAATGCCTTTCAACAACCCCAGAAAATGTGGAACGCCCTATTTTCAGCAATTTCACCTGGATTGTGTCAAAGCGGACGTGTTTTTGGAGGGTGTGCTTGATGCTCACATAGCATAATCTAGTTTACTGGAACATAAACAACTGGTATATGGAAAGTCATGTGTTTATATAACGGTATTTTCAATATAAAGACAATCTAATTTTATGCAATTGTGAATCGACTCTGACCTTAACTCTGATAAACAGATCAACTCAGTAGTCAGATCCAGCTTCCTGCAGCTAAGCCATTTCCAAAGTCAAGTCCTTCCTTTCTTTTCACGACCTAGAAATAGTTTTACATGCATTCATTTCCTGTCGCCTCGACTATTGTAACTCCTTGTATACTGGTATCAGTCAGTCTTCCCTGTCCCGCCTGCAGGCTTCTCACTGGCACCAAAAACAGAGACCACGTTTCCCCTGTTCTGGCCTCCCTTCATTGGCTCCCTGATCGCCCTCACTGGTCTCGCCCCGTCTTATATCTCCGATCTCCTACATCCCCACGTTTCCTGCAGGTCTCTCAGGTCCACTGACCTAAAGCTTTTAGCTGTTCCACGGTCTAGGCTGAAGCGTAAAGGGGATTGTGCCTTTTTTCTGCTGTGGCCCCTAGACTGTGGAACACTCTACCCCCCAGTATTAGGCTTTGCCCCTTCTATTGGCACCTTAAAACCCATATCTTTTCTGTAGCTTTTGATTCCGTATGATCTTTATTTTCATCATTATTATTTGATTTTGTGTGTACATGTACAGCACCTTGGTCGACAGTTGTTGTTTTTCAGTGTGCTTTATAAATAAAATGAACTTGAACTTGAAAAATGTACAACTTAAAAACAACTTAAAACCCTTTCCCTGTCAACTTACCCCCGATGCGTTCTGTTCTCTCTCATATGCAGAGAACGTCACGCTGAAATCTGGCTCTGGCCGTTCTGTATACCTTGCTTAGCTGTCGGCAAAAACACAAACCCCATAAAATATGACTCGAGACTTTTTCTCATTTTTAGAAGCCGCTCTACAATTCGCCATTCATATAATCCACCAGGCAACATGTAGGGTGCAGCAGGATTCATTTGTTTCTGTTTTGATCAAAATGAATAATACAGAATGTTTCTATTTCAATAAAACTGTCTGTCTTTGAAAGTTACTGATAGCGGAAAATCTTAAGTAGTTATTGTTGATAATATAAGTCCTTGCTTGAGAAAATGCTAACACTTTCACAGTCTGGGTCGTTTCAGAGATACTGAATGATGAATGGTTGATGATTTATGGGGGTTTGGGGTTTTTTTTTGTCCCCAAAATGTTGATATAGCATTTTGAAATAGAAGTTTTTTGTACCCATGAATGAATGAAATCAGTTAAATAAAGGTTATCTCTGCTTTTTGTTCCGACATTTTCCATTCACTGTAACAGAGTGAATATACTGTGACAGGATGGAGTTTACTGAGTGGAGGCAGCCGCAGTGTCAGGTACTGTCTCTCTCTCTCTCTCTCTCTCTCTCTCTCTCTCTCTCTCTCTCTCTCTCTCTCTCTCTCTCTCCCTCTCCCTCTCTCTCTCCCTCTCTCTCTCTCTCTCTCTCTCTCTCTCTCTCTCTCCTCTCCCTCTCTCTCTCTCTCTCCCTCTCTCTCTCTCCCTCTCTCTCTCTCTCTCTCTCAACTGCTGCTACTTCTACTATAGGTCAGTTGTACATATAATACAGCAGCCATATACTGTTTACATAAGAAATATCTCTCTCTGTCTCTCTCTCTCTCTCTCTCTCTCTCTCTCCCTCTCCCTCTCTCTCTCTCTCTCTCTCCCTCTCTCTCTCCCTCTCTCTCTCTCTCTCTCCCTCCCTCTCTCTCTCTCTCTCAACTGCTGCTACTTCTACTATAGGTCAGTTGTACATATAATACAGCAGCCATATACTGTTTACATAAGAAATATCTCTCTCTGTCTCTCTCTCTCTCTCTCTCTCTCCCTCTCCCTCTCTCTCTCTCTCTCTCTCCCTCCCTCCCTCTCTCTTTCTCGCCCCAACACCAAACCCCTCTGTGTCTCGCTCTTACAAACACACACATACAAAAGAGAGGAAAAAGGCTCTGGTCGTAACACAACACCTCGCCGTTTAAAAGCACAATACACACACAGTGTTAAATGTCACCAGCGCACAAAACGTCCAGGTGGCATCGATATGGACCGTGTGTTTGGAAGCCATGTTGGGACCGGAGCCCACAGACAGTCCAGTTCTTCCTGTCCGAGTTCCCCTACTGACCTCGGATCAGATCCCACCAGGACCTTCTCTCCTGTCTCACCTGCTCTGCTTCCCCACTGTCGAAATAAAGAATACTAATACTGAAGATGAGTGGACTTCCTATTCTTCTTTTTTGGGAGGAAACAGACTGGTAACATTATTGGCTGGGCTTATAGCTCAGAGGTTTTTTGACCAACAGGCAGTATAGATAGAGGAGCGAGAAGAAGAAGTAGAAGAAACAAAAATGTAGGAGGAGGGGAAGAAGAAGAGGAAGAAGATGATGAAGAAGAAGCAGCGTGAGAGAAGCACAAGAGCAAGAGTGAGGAGCAAAAAGAAGAAGAAGTGGAATTAAAAAATAAGTTGGAGGAGGAGGACAGGAAGAAGAAAAGAAGAAGCAGATGAGAAGAACAAGAACAAGAGCAAGAAGAAGCTCAAGAGCAAGATGATGATGATGAAGAAGCAGCAGCAGAAGAAGAAAAAGAAGCACAAGTACACGAGCAAGAAGACAAAGAAAAGAAAAGAAGTAGAAGAGCAAGCAGAAGAAGAAAAAGAAGCACAAGTACACGAGCAAGAAGACAAAGAAAAGAAAAGAAGTAGAAGAGCAAGCAGAAGAAGAAAAAGAAGCACAAGTACACGAGCCAGAAGACAGAGAAGAAAAAGAAGCAGAAGAGCAAGCAGAAGAAGATGAAGAGGAGGGAGAACAAGAAGAAGAAGCACAAGAGCAAGAAGAAGGAGCCCAAGAAAGAGAGAAAGCAGTGGAAGCACAACAAGAGCAAATTTGCTTGTCTGAATGTTTCAGACGCTCCCAAGTGGCTCCACATATGAAAAGCAAACTAATTCAAATGGGCTGTAAGTTTTTCAGCTATGAAAAGAATGAAAATTATTTGCCCAATCTGCCAGCCCTCAGTTTTCCATCCATCTGTTTCCCTCACAGTGATTTTGTCTGTATTTCCTTCTCTGTGCTGCCTGAGGACTTCAAGCTTGTTTTCCTCGCCATTGTAGCAGCTGATGCACGAGAAGTAAAAATAAAAATGAATCAAAGCTACGCAAGTGGCTCAGACAAACAAGGAAAATAAAATATTTGTTAACAGCTTTTTTCATCAAAGAATCAACTCTAGTAAATCAAACGTTAGCTGCACCGCCGGCACCAACAGCAACAAAGATGGTGATTGTGTTGCTGTGCCAACTGATGCTCAGAGCCAAGGGGAAGTAAATATTAGAAATAGTGATCATGATATAACCTTTATTTAACTAGGAAGTCACATCGAGATTAAAACCTCTTTTACAAGTGAGACCTAGCCAAGACAGGGTCAAATAGCAGCATCAAACACATAACAGGACAACAACATCAAATCACAATGGCAACAATAGGTACGACAAGAATACATTACATAATACAGTGCATAAACAAAAACAAGGCAGCAATATTTAGTCATGTGTTTGTTAGTTGAAGCAACTGCAGCTAACAGTGACCACTTCCATTATTCTAAGTTTAAAATCATTTAAAGAGATAAGGGTCTCTAGTTTGAGATTGGCCTGCAAATTGTTCCAGGACCAAGGACCGTAGTAGAACAGGCTTGATTTGCCAACCTCTGTTCTGCTAGAAGGCAAAATGATGATGAAGATGAGGAGGACGATGACCAGCATCAGGACATGGTTTTGATGTATCATTCCTTTACAGATGCAGGGGGCCACACTTGCCTTTGCCTCGGACCCCCAAATCACCAAGTCCGCCCCTGGATGTGGGAACGATTTCTTTCTGAGCAGCAAACTGTCACAGTAGTGGTTGTCTTGCTAACATGGCAGCATGTGCAAAGCATTAAGAGCACTTATCACATTGAATTGTATTGTATGAGCCTGAATTAGCCGCTGTGGCCGAGCCCGGGGGTTAAAAGAGAGTATTCTTCCTCTCAAAGCATCCCTCCAGAGGATCTTAATGTCACATGAGTGTAAACCACAGACATTTACAAAAATGCAAAGCAGGGGAGAGCATGAAGAGCGGCTTATAGGCTGTCCTCAAATGCACCGAGGAGCGAGGACTGGAGTTCAAACTTCTGTTTTTCAGCAGCTTTCTCTAACACTGCTGTGGGAGTGAGTGTGTGCACTAACATTACATTACGTCATGTACCTCAGACAGCAGATAGGCCTGCGCTGCCCTGCAAAGACAAACAGCACTAATTACCTTCATGTGTTTTTAAGGTCAAAGATCATGACTAGTGTTTACATGTCATATCAACATAAATTATATCTAGAAATGATTTACTAACTACTTCTGTACCTGCAATGCTTTTGTCAGGACATGAGATAATTACTGAAGTAGTTTTCTCTGTTTCATGACTCACACAGTTGGTTTTGTACATCAGACATTTATCTGACACTGGGATGTTAGCTGTAGTTTGCTTTGTGATGTTATGAAGCATTGAAGCTAAGACTGATGCTAGATTTTGTCCATGACATCTTCTGAACTGTGTGATCCCTGTTGTGCACGGGGTCATAATTAATAAAAAAAAAATGACTTTTTCATCTTCTTAGCCAATTCTCCTTATCAAAACACTTAATTAACAATAAATTCAAAAAAA